>NW_020653711.1:1870604-1944352 GCF_003589595.1 Hyposmocoma kahamanoa
CGTTGATATTTGTACTTCTAAAAATATTGGCATTATTATTTCATATATATCTATGATTACTTACTAATAAGTACTCACTTAAGGAATTACTTCATTGCACAGTTTATTATAAGTGCAAGATCAAAATGGTAATAATCTAGTAATTGAATGTATCACAAAAGAGTTATTGTTGAAAATAATTAATTCTATTACTACTGCGCGTTCGGAAAAGGAGACTTACAAGCTTCGGTAACAACGTGATGTATCCAACCCCTACAAGAATCGTATAATCAATTCCGAGTCTCGTTCTGTTGTTGGTGCGCGATTCTAATTTAGGTTTTCTTAATCTGTATTTACCAAGGAACCCTGATCACAGAAAAATATTTAGATATACTGATTCTAAGAGGCGAGATAAGTAATCTTCCTGAGACGGAGCGACAGAACTTATTTTTTCAACGAAATGAGACTCCGGGTCATTACAGGTGAGTCTCTTAATGAATGTTTTTTCACTGGACGGACCGATTAAATGACTGGCGATGGCGAGATCCTCGGCGTTACATTTCTTTTTCTGGGGACACTTATGTGAAAGATTTATTATAGAAAAAGCAATTTGACAATGGGGACGAGTTAAAAACTGAATTTGGGCTTATTATTTCGAATATCATAAGAAAATCTACGGGTAGGGTTATCAAAACATTGAGACTACATACAAGATGGAACACATTTTAAACATTTAATAAATTAAATGCAATACCGTAGATACAGTGGTTGTTCCAAATTGTTTCTTAAATAAACTATACAATTTGAACGTTATTTTAAGGAATAATCAATCTTTCTATTTGACTCTTTCGAGCGGCATCATAAAATTATACACTTTTATACATGTTTTTTTTTTCACTTTCGTCGATTCGATTTTCAGATGAAGCTACCAACGAAAACTTTTTGAATGCAAGCTTTTAAAAATAAAATAATGTGTCCATGGGACAAAATATCCTATCTCGTGATCATTGTCCAAACTACAATATTTACGTTTAAGATTAGATTTTACATGATACGAGTTGTTTGTTGTGTTGTTGTTGATGTCGAATGAAAGAAAACAGCGAAAAACGGTAATGAAGGTATTTTGTGTTTCATAATTAATTCATACAAAGATTAAACTACTGCGACCTTGCGATGACTGCACAATTTTAAATATTCCCGCCTTTATGTCCAAATTTTCGTTCATATAATAATACTTAGAATAGTTGGCCAACAGCGAGAAAAAAGCTTTAAAAGTTAAAAATAATCTTACAAAAAATCTTTTTTAAATACATCTCCATCGTTTTCGTTGAGTATCTTCAACTTTTAACAGGTGTCTAAGTAAAATGTGGAAAATTAAAGGAAAAATATTTTACCGAAAAATGTGAAAAAAAAAGAATGTAAATTTTCCATGACCAACACTAATAATACCAAATTTGGCCACGTGTGGCAAACTGTAAATAATATTCGGAACGCAATCTACCTATAATTTAAAATTGCAACTCCAAAATTTTCAAACGTCAAATCTGACAGTCCGCCATAGCGTTTGTCGTGATTTTGTTGTCAAACAATTTTACAATAAAACGGGGATTTTATTAGTTTTATCCGATTGGAACGATGGCTATTGTGGAGGACGAGGTCCGGAATGAGTCGGAGGAGGAAAATGAGATCGAAGTGGTCGTAGAGGAAGACGATGGAGACCAAGATTCTGATGATTCTGACGTGAGTAAACCGCACATTTCTTTGTGGTATTTCGTAATTTTTATCAATAAGCAAAATATTTTGGCATGTGTAATGTAATATCATTTTATTTTCAATACGATGCATTAGTTGAACATAATGTTTTAAATGTAAAGCAATTGGAAAATTTACATAAGGGTCCACCCACTAACGAACTTCCCGTCTATTGTTATGGAAAAAAAACATCAAATTCCAATTGAACTTGACACAGTACTTAATAAAAAGAATTCAATATGTTCAATATTGCACATATTTAAGGAATGCTTACACATGCTTTTATGAAATTAGTAGTAAGCTGTGATGTAATATTTTTAATCAGGTGTTGGTTTTTTTACAGGACGATGATGATGAAGAGGTTCTAGAAAGGAAGGTAGAGGAGTTAGAGCGCCGCATTGCAGAGGACCCATACCACTATGAAGACCATATTGACTTGATACAAGCTTTATGGTAAGAGCTTTATTTAATATCTGCATTCAATCAGAGGAGATTTAGTCTGTGAAAGTAATGCAAGTGTAACATTTTACTACTTACTTTTAGACAATTTATACTTCTAATTATAATAATAATAATGCACACACTCAGCATAGCCCCGCACTAGGGAAACCCTGAGTCGCGGGTGCCATGGACACACAAATTACACCCAAAGTCACAAGAGTAATAAATGTAGACCATACGAATATTTCTCCCGGCCCGGGCATTAACCTGGGACCTCTGCATGGCAGTCCGCATGGTATCTGTTTGGCCACAGAGGTAGTTCCAAGTGCAGTAGCAATTGGACTAAAAGGGCATCTAATCGTTGATAAGTAATATTTATAAACTCATTGTATTGTAAAATTAACATGTTTACAGTCCTTAACTCCACCTGGAGTTGCAAATTGACTTCAACCATAAGTCCATGCATACCTATGGAGTTGCAACTATAGTGTAATCTATTGTACCAGAAAAGTAAACAAACAGAACATTGACCAGACCATAGTTTAGTGATGGTCAAATGTACTGCGAACTACAGATGGATTAATTAATAGAATGAATCGATTTGTTTAATTGAATCAGTTGGAATAACTCAGTTTTATATAATAAAATGGGTTTTGCAATTTCACGTCTGATTACTATAAAAAAATATGTGATTCAATATGGAGTGATGATATTTCATATGTGAGATTAGAAATTTTAAATTTGCTTTTATACTTATGTAAGCATAATTATAAAAGCAAATTTAAAATTTCTTCCTTCAAATCCATATACTTATATATTTGTTTGATTGTGATAAAATTTTTGCTTTACTAATCGATTACAAAAAGTCATGGAATGAACCCAATGAGTTATTTCCATACAGCTGTTTGCAACCATAGACTATTCACAAATCTATATTTAAAAAATAACCTCACTTTTGATCTAAGATTTTTAATATGTTATTGAATATTGCTGGAAAAAGTGATGAGATTTCACATTGAAGTTTTCAAAATATACGTGAATGATACTCCATTTATTGAGTGATTCCTTTAGAATTTTAACCAAACCGGTTTGTTTACTTTTCTGGCACAGTGGATTGGAACAGACTTTACATACTACAGTGAATGTCAAATATTTTGGTTGGACTTGTAGATCAAAGCCCTAATTTTTTTGAACTTGTGAATTGGGTAGTCTTGGTACTTGGTGTAACGGGCTGGTGTCCGCAACTCGACGTCAACGCGCCTATTTTGCGTGTATTGGGTAGTCTTTCATAGTTGTAATTTTTCAAAAATAACTACGATATGAAATATGATATATTATGAATAATGCAAGACAAAACCAACACTATTTCACATAAATTCCGTTGGTTTATATAAGTTGTTGACAATACTGAACTGTGTAATCTTAATAAAGTTGATGAATCGTAAACAAAAAACAGTTGGTAACCCCATATTGGTTACCAAATTGCTTAAATTCTTTAATGTGTCTAAAATGAGTGTTAATATTGATGTCAAAATTCCTTCATTCTAACTGGACTCAAATAAGTGTCTATTGCCATGCTGGGGCCACTATTTTTTGATAACAAATTTAAGAGCAGTGGCCCTAGCATGGCTACAAACTCTGGTTCAAGTCCAGTCAGATTGAAGGAATTTTTCTTTGTGTCCGATCTTTGTATTTACAATAATAGCAAACGTATTGGACTATTTTCACAAAAAAATATATCAAAATCATGATTTGGAGCCACCACTCTTATTCAACTAATTTAAGAGTAGTGGCCCTAGCATGACAACAGACACTACAGATACTACTGATTCAAGTCTAGTCACATTGAAGAAATTTTTCTTTATGTCTCGACTCATCCGTAGAACAAAGATCTATGTGCAAAATTACTTGTTCTCAGGACATAATGTATTTAGTTTGTTCTTCTTTGCTGTGGATGTCATTCCCAAACAAAATAAGATATATAAGTTTTAGACTTAGGACTTAATTTGAATAACGAAATTGTTCTCGTAACGCACTTATTCACTTTTCGCTGTATAATCACATCGGACTCTGTTCTTCGGATGAGTCGATCTGATCTTTGTATCAATTATAATCACAAAACGATTCTAACAAACTACTAGAGTACATTTTCTTCAAAACCATATCAAAATCAGGGTTAGTAAAAAATTTGTAAATATTGATATTAAGTCAATACTAGTTCCATCTAGACATGTGCGCCGCACTACCCCGGCCGACCGACTGACCGGCATGCCATTGGCGTGGTGACAATTGATCTTATTTTAATGAAGCATCATTATTTATTATTTACTATACTTTAGTTACAATTGAAATGAATTCGTTCCCGTCTGATGGGATGTATGTACATCCCATTTATATGAGATTTAGATTGAAATAACAAGTGTGTTTATTTTTACGTTATTGTCTCTTTTTGCAAACATTTTTAAGTTAATTTTTTTAGTAACAGTGTGTACATACCTTTTTTTTTTGTGTACATACCTGCGAAAGCTGCTAATGTGTAAAAAAAAAACGTTGACAATGAATACACAGTAGTAATTACGCAATTAATATAGCAACATTTCTGTTAGTTTTCTGGTAGCTGTAAAGGTAGTTAGGTGAGTGAAAAAGCTTTCATAAGTTATCACAGGTAGCGCTACGGTATGTTCCGCAATACCCATATAGAAAGAGAATTCGTAAGATCTACTGACTCATTCCGTATCTCAGATGGCAGAGCGGTAGCCACGTAGACGCGACCGGCACTGGTTCGAGTCCAGTCGGATGGAAGAAATTTCTAAAACCTTAATTTCTAATAAAAACCAGAATGATAATCAATAAAAATGCACAACAAACATAGGTTGATGTAAACAACATTTTTTAACAACTGAAAAATTTGACTTACGGCATTCAGCTTTGGGGTCCCGCTTGCAATTCAAATATCGCACTTATACAAAGAGTTGATAATTCCATCCTCAAGCAGATTTCTAATAAACCCTGGTTCATTCGAAACTGACTGCTCGACTAGTTTAACCTTAGTTACTTTCATAGTATAATGTCCTACAAGATTCTCATGTGGGGTGTAGCGGCAGCTATACAAATCATATTTGTGTTGCAAATACGAGCGATTCGTTGTGTACTTACGTTGGCTTATGTTCTCGGGTTTCTCTAAGAGAAAAATTTAAGGAGCTTGGTATCATGAGTGTGGCATCACAGTACATTTATTCAAATATTTTGTATGCCTGTAAAAATATACATAATTTCATTAAGAAACAAGGTTTCCATAATTTTAACCTTTAGAACTAAGTCCAAACTCATGGTACCACGATTTCGTTTAACTAAAGATGAAACAATTTTTGTATGGGGAACTGTACACGTTTTTATAATAAGATTCTGGAGCTCTCACCTTAGGAAATGATAATCTTAATATATATTAATATTATCATTTTATTATACAGGGTTACAGGAAAAGTCGTGCTAGATCCGTTAAGGGCGTGGAGTACTCATCATTTCTGACTTATTTTACTATGAAACACCCTACCCTAAACTTAACCCTTTTCGAGATATTTGACTTTTATTTTTTTTATTCAAAATTGCCGATTTTTAGGCTACTAAATTTAATTTTGTTTATTTTGTGTGTCTTATTATTATAATTATTGCATTTTTACATGTGTGATAAGATGCTTTAGGACCTCAATCATTAAAATAGTGAATAAGTTAATTCAATACGCCGTAGTAGAAAAGAGAAAGTTAAGAAATTAAAAAAAAAATTAGAAAGTTTATTTTTCTCTAAGGGATATCTAAAAAAAATATTATGGCAGTTGATCGGCAGATAAGTTATAAAATATCTACGTTTCATCAGCTATCTAACAAGGTATAACAATCTAGGGTTTTATTTAAATGCATTGAAAAAACTTAGTTTCATAGGCGATAGTGGAGGAGAAAATTAATACTTAGCCCTAAAAAGTATAACAAAACAATAGGTAAGCATGCAAAGTATTTATTAAATCAGGTTTTCACACAACTTTTTGTTATTCTACAGTTCATGTTCAACATGGCCGCCTCTGTTTCTAATACATTGTCGCATTCTTCTACGGAGACCAGTCTTCACTACTCCAGTGGTTAACGTTGTCCTCATTTGATTTGCTGCATCCACAATCCTTTCTTTTAACTCTTCCACAGACGAAACTGGATTTGACTCGCTGTAGACAAGACTTTTCATGCGCCCCCACACATGAAAATCCATGGGGGTTAGGTCCGGACTTCTTGCTGGCCATGGCAACAGCCCACCTCGTCCTATCCATTTGTTTGGATAATTTGTGTCCAGCCAGTCTCTGACACTTCTCCTGAAATGGGCAGGGCAGCCATCACTTTTCCTGTAACCCTGTATATTAATATGTATGAAGATTATCATTTCCTAAGGTTAAATTACATTAATTGAATTTTAATTGGATAGTCATATTACAAAATTTAACAGTATGTGTTCGATAAAGATGTATGGAAAGACAACATGAGTCTAGATTCCACACAATTATGATTCAAAATGTTTTCCATAGCATTTAAGTTTATTTGAAAAGAGGTAATCCCTTTAGTTTCTTGCTCGTTCTTCTCAAGGAGGTCAGCGTAGTGAACGAGCAGCAGCTTAAAAAAACTACATAAAATTTTACGTAAGAAATAAATGATTATTTGAGTTTGATTTTGACTCGGAAGTCCATCACTACCTAAAAATCAACACAGTAAAGGAAGAAATTCGATCTTACGCTAATAAGTACAAAAAAGCAACTGCATCGCCACCCTAACCTGCTGGCAGGGAAACTGACTATCCCTGACTCAATGAGACGTCTAACGAGGCGCAGAATCCTAGAACTGGATCAAATAATTTAAAAATCCACCTACAATTGAAGGGGAGTCTCCTTCTGGGGAGTTGACGTTGCACACCACTAATCACGCAACTCATGTGCTCATAGTCGTCCGACTGATCGCACGATTACACGAAGAACAAAAAAAAATAACCTGAAAAATGAAACAAAAAAACAACTTAATTTTTTTTTTTAATTTAATTTTAGTTACAGTAGAAAAATTACATATTATAACATTAAATTATATAAAACGGTTGGTATCTATATAATTGTATATTAAATAAGTGTAACAACTATGAGACTTGTTCTCTCTTTTGCTATTTGCTGTGCCCTGTCCAGGGTCCATAATTTGATCTCAATATTAATACAAAAACATCTGTAATGTACATTATGGAGCGAAAATAAATAAGAATAAACTACGCCGATTTGACGCCGATCCGCCTTTATTATATTACGCCTCAGAAAACAGACTGCGGCTGCCGCCAACATTTTGCAACGGGGCACATGTCTAGTTCCACCATTTCCAGGTCCCTTGTCAGGATTTCACATTGAACTTGTTAATTTCACCAGGGGTTTATCGGAGCTGGACCGTTGGCGCGCCGCTTTTGAAAGACTGCAGCAGTTGTCAATATTGCGTGCAGAAACATGGCTGCTACGGCTTCAGACCGAAGTCACACTGGCACACTCTGCTGAGTCACGAGAACACATTGCATCTTTATTTCAACAGGCCGCACTAGATTGCTATTGTAAGTGTAATAACATATATTAAGCGATAGTTTTCCGTCTTGTTCTTTTTTTAAGGATTTGTCAGATTTTCGAAAAGCGTTAACTAATAATAATAATGTGCCAGACAACCACACCAATTGCCTGGTCTCGAGGAATTCCCTGTACTATGAATACCAGAGCAACGGAACTCGCTCTGGGGCACTTCCCAGAACACCCAGACTAGAACCAATTTAGAAAAGTTCATTTTCCAAATTAGTCCTGTCGGGAATCGAAACCGGGACCTCCTCATCCAGTGTCCAAGTTACAAACCGTTGGGCCACCATAGTCGTCAAAAGACTTTAACAAAATTCAAACGTGGTTCAGGGAAAATGTTTCTGTATAAAGTTAGTGGCTATCACTAGTGTAGCTGTAAGTAGTATTAAATTAAAAATAGTGTTGCCTCTTTATATTGTATTTTTAAATTATAATATTGTCCCATTGATCATATAAGAAAAAATAGTAACAAACAACATTAATATGAGGAATAAAAATGAACTGGCTGTTTTTGATAGTCTTTTTCACAAACTCACAAATTAAGGTAATGAACGATGTTTTAAAATTCTTTAATAAGATTATATTCAAAATTTACAATTCACTAGGTTTGAATTTAAAACTACAGTGAAACAAAAACATTATGATAAAGTCAGCTTCAGTGTACTTGAATGACAAAAACCATGGTAGTGACCGGTTTAGCTCTTGCTACACAAATATTTGTACACATTTATCATTTACAAAAATGATAAATGTGTACAAATATTTATTTACAAAGAACATCCCCTAGAGTGTCTTGTTCAGCAGTAGAGTTTTATGACGATTTTAAAGTATAATTTGCGTACCCATATAAAGAATGTTTGACTTTGATTATTTCAAAGAAATGATTTTAATAAAATTTTAAAAATATTATTTTCTATCATAGCTGTCATCTTCCAATTGGCAAGCCAGTGTAAAATATAATCATAAATTTGTTGAAGGGTGACAATGTCATTTTGTTCATTCCCCAGCTATCCCAATCCTCTCAGAGTGGTGTTCGTGGTCTTTAACGGGCCCACCGGACGCGGCGCGTGCGCAGCTCGAAGAAGTACTACGTCGTGGCGGTGCTGACCCGCTATCGGGGAAGCTGTTTTGGGATGCTAAATTGGAACTAGAGAAAACGCAGCTGAGTACTATGAGGTAAGGAAATAAACATTTTATGAGATTTTTAAAAGTGATGACCTAATTTAGTATTTAGCACTAAAATCTCTGTCTGGCACACAACACAACTGGATAGGCGTGTCGCTTACCACCAGGCGCACGAGTTGTTCGTCCCAACTTGGTATTATATAAAAAAAAATTTTGCTAAATAAGTATTTAAATCCATTCTGTCCGCTGTTCTAAACTTTTAAAATATACCTAATTTCAAAAAGTTATTTAAATAGACTAAAGAAAACTACTGTCTTACAAATTTTAAAAAAGGCGGCAAAACAAACGATAGTACTTTGAACTTCTTTTTTATTCTTTATATTTTTCATATTTTCTTTGCGAAAATGAGTTACAGCGAGGGATACTACACGCATACTATAAAACAAGAAGCAAAATGTGTTATACAAAACTTGTTTACTTGTTATTTTTTAGTCTTTTATTATTTTTTCCTTGCTTTGTTTGAGAAAAGCACTATATATGCCTCGGCGGGAACGGGAATGACTGACTCGTATACACTTCATACTCATCAGCCTGCAGAGCTAATGTACTGCTAATACAAATATTACTATAAATTATTAATACAAAGATCAAACAGTAAGAAAATTTTCTTAGATCCTGGATTCGAAGCAGCGCTATCAGCATTCCGTGTCTGATGCTCTTTGCATTGCAGATACTTGTTTTTGGTAGTTGCAACAAGAATCGATTGAAAGAATTTTTTCAGTGTTCGATCTTTGTATTAATAACAATTTGTGGAGAAGTGTCACAAAAGAAAATATGGTTGTTAAACATCGTGGTATCCAATAATCTTAATATTACAAATACTACTGTTAATGTTGTAGTGAAAATGACCCCGAGTACAAGGCGCAACAAGAACGCGTGCTGTGGTGTCTTGAAGAGACAGTGTCTCGACCTTTGCTGCGGTCGGCGGAGGCTTGGCCGCCATTGCAGGAGTTAGCTACGGCAGTGCGAGACGACCAATACATTGACAAGGTAATTACACTATTCTATTACATATAATAGAAATAAAAACCATTTATTGCAACGCCACATAAAACAAAAAAACAGAGTAGCAATATCTAAACAACAAGTTACATAACTATACAAAACGTAAATATAGACATGTGTGCGTCTGTGGCGTATGTAAAAGGATCCCCTTCGGCTAAAGTCACAACCAAGACTAGGCTGTGATGCTGGTTTTCAATGGGCCCTAGCCGAGTGACGGACATATGCGTCCCGAAGTGAAAACAAATACTTACGTCTTATGTGTATATGGTGTTATTGCAGTGTGTACTCTTATATCGAATAAATACTTACACACACGCATATATATATATATATATTAGCTCCGCACTAAGGAAACCCTGTGTCGCGGGTGCCATGGACACACATATAGACAGCCACAAATTACACCCAAACTCACGAGAGAAATAAATGTAGGCTATACAAATAATTCGCCCATCTCGGCAATCGAACCTGGTACCTCTACGTGGCAGTCCGACATGGTAACTGTTCGGCCATGGAGGCAGTTTAATAACTAATATAGAGTTATTACCTTTTAACGACAACGACGAAGAAATCGTGCGTCTAGTGCAGTGACACTCGGAGGTTTAAATTACAAAGAGGGACCCTGCCTCTGTACCCGTCACCCTGAGACAAGTTCCATATGTCTATAATTTCACCAGCACCTTTACCCTTCAAAACCGGAACGCAATAATTCTTGCATTACTGTTTTAGGTAACGTGCCAGTACTTCCCTGGACGAACTCTTTCACAAGGAGATCTACTGCTACTACATATATAAATATATGCTATGACCTCAAATATAGAAGATACTGTTCTGAGTAGTGCCCCGTAGTAAATTCTGTTGGTCTTGTACTCATAATACAGGGAATTCCCTACTTTGAGTCCACGTGATTGTTTAGTACATTATTATTATTATTAGTGTAGGCGGCAGAAATAGGTAAGGTGGAAGTACTTCCCTTTTCGAATTCTTTCCCAAGGATATCTACTGCTACAAACATTGTAACTTATATAACAGTATAGTTGGTAAGGGAGCGTGGTATGAAAGGTGTGACGTGACTAGGATAGAGAAGGGTATGCTTCGATGGTTTGGTCATGTAGAAAGAAGGAATGTTGGTAGATTGACGGCACAAATTTGTAGAGCTAATGTGGATGGAGGCATGGGGAGAGGTAAACCTCGGCGTACATATCTCGATCAGATTGAAGATGTCCTTAAAAAAGGCCGAATTAAAAGTACCAAAGAATAAACATGCATGAAGAGAATGATGGGAGTGGATGAGGTGGAGCAGGTATGTTAGGGTTGTTACAGGTCCTCGGTGTCTGTCTACACCAGAGCACGGTGATTCACGCTCCATACTAAGGCGGTCATAAATACGTAACTCCGAAATTATTATTATTTTTTTATTTTATTACGTTAAAATATGATTAGGTAAACGTAAATTAATAAAATTATACATTTTAAAAAATATTTGACAATATTTAGGTGCAAAAATGTCTCGCAGTAATTTTGTTTTTAGACGATGTATCTAAAACATTTTATACTGCGACTTTTAATGGTAAAACTGTGTAAATAATGATTATTTGTATTAACAATAACCACAAATGAATAAATTAAAACAATAAAAATACATAAAAAAGTTCATTTTACAAAATACAAACAAAACACAAATTATACCAAAATACATTAAATCTCAACAATATTAACTTTAAATACATAACAAGTCTAATACAGCTTTTGACAGTACACCTTTTTTTTAACAGGTAACTTTCGTAGACCTGTTATGAAGGGATCTGAAAGAAGAAGCAGCCTATTTACTAAATCTGTGTTGGTCACAATGCGACTCATTTTACGCGTATGATTTTTTCTAAAAGACTTGATGTATTTGTTAGTCGCTTCAGCTGCTTCTTCAGACAACTCTCCGATTGACAACAAACCGTAATCTATAACATTAGCACCATGAATTAGAACTTTGTGAACGGAAGCAGGCATGTTATACCACGGATACTCGGCAACTAACTGCCGAGCCGTCTCTAAAGCGAACTCTTCGAAGTTCGTCTTATTAATATTATATCCCGAATTTAAACATTGAAGGATGATCCAGCAACGATCTAGGAGATCCTTCTTGATCCCAGTAATTTCAGCGGAAATTTCTGAATTCGAGAAAAACCGCCTGGCTGTATTACCATCGTTTGATGTTCCGCTTCCGCCACTTTTAGGCTTATCCACTATAAGCCCTAATCTTTCTCTAAATTGAGTCTGAACATATGATTTTTTTGCAGCAACAAGCATTTTGTCATTAGCGGACCTAGCTTGCCATTTCCTAACATCTAACTTGTACGCGACATGAACAAAATATTCAAAAAAACGTATTAACGCGTGAAGAGGTGATAAACCAAATTCATATTTACTCTCATCGACTTCCTTATTTAAACATTCGTAAATTTTGTTCATTTCACTGGGCAAGGCGTTACAAATAAAACATTTTGATGAAGAAACACCACTAAGTGCATTACACACTTTACCATCTACCATAGTAAGTTGCAAACAATGAGTAATGCGATATTCGCGATCTTCTTCCTTGAAAACAGTAGGCTGCAAGTTCCTTATTTTATCTTTAAAATGAGCTTCTTCCTCAACTGACACTGCAGTCGATTCCTTCAAATATCGGAGGCGTATAGGACGACAGTATCGAGTTGATGAAGGACGAGGATTTTTCCACAAAACTACTGAATTTTCTTTGTTATCTGTTGTCAAAACAAGCTGAAGTGGCACATACGAAGTAACAAACAGGCTACTGTCTTCAAGAGTGGAGTCAGAAAAACACTGTTTATATTCTGAATGCCCTGTACTGCCATCGAAACCCCATTTCCCTATCAAAGATATCTTATCTAGAGACTCATTAGGTACACTATCCAAAACATCTTTTTGAGACTTGAGAATCCGATTGGCAGTATGATCTAATAAACTTTGAAGTTCGACTTCGGCGGATGATTCTGTAACAGTAATATCTGAAGGATAACAGTGTTTTTTAGATTCCACGACACTTTGGTAAGATGGGAAAATGGTTTTTGAAAACTTATTGTCTATAAATTTCTTTACTAATATATATTGATGTCGAGTTAACTGAGCTTCAACAATGAGCGATAAAACTTCGCTAGAATCGATTTCAGGACAAGACAAGCTATCGGACGCATTGAGCAATGACTGTACAAGAGAAGGGTCTTGGTTAGACAAACTAGCCAATCTTCTCCTTTTTGTACGTTTACTGGTGTCGTCAAAGTTAATTCTCGGACGGCCATGCGATGAAGAAGTTGATGGTTTAACTTCGTCAAAGCTCTGAGATACACGTAACTCAGTTCGCTGTACATCAATATTTTCAACGACATGCAGCCAATCTGAATATTTTTCTAAGAATTTAGATCTAGTACGATTCGACTTTGCCCAGTAGTGGGAAATTCGTTTACAAATATTCTTAATTTTAAGGCTTAAAGTCTCTAAATCAATATTTTCGATGTCGTCAGAAAGGGATGATGTTTCGGTCAAAGTGCTCAGGACGTGTTGCATTTTTTCATTTGGATTACCCACTTTAGAGTGCCAAATATCAAAAATTGTCATCCTCGATACAGAACATTTGAAAAATGTACCTAAAACAATATGAAAGCTGAACTTAAAAAAAAATTAAAAATTCAATACTATGGACATGCATACTTTGACACCCCTTTAAGCCAAGAAGAGGCAGCAAGATGCAAATGAAACTTATAGCTCTTAATAAGGACATACTCCTTATTCAAAAACCATATACCTCAGGTGCAGCTCAGCGCAGCCAAAAGTTGTAGGTCTAAAGGAAATTAAGTTATGCCAAAAATTTTCACCAAAAAACTGCCTTCAATAAAAAAATTATATAAAAAAAAGTATGCATAAAAAAAATTTAAAAAAATTGATAATAAAAGTACATACCATGCTCTTGGATCTCCATGCTTTCACAACACGTAAACACTTGATTTGGAATAGTGACACTCAAAAACAAAGTGATTAAGTTTCGATGACTCACACATGGTGATAATTAGTCTCGCGATGCGCTCACTTCCGATGCACAAAAGTGAATGATAACGTGACCTAATTACATTGATATTTATAGTTTTTGGAAGCTTGTTAACTAGTTACTAACTTAGTGAGTTGATCTAACCGGGATAAGCCAATGATTTTTTTTGATTTATGGCCTATGGGGGAATCACAGTGCAGAGGGAGGCATGCATTATGATATGTATGTATCATTGTATATGTTTATTTTATTTGTGTCTTAGAAGTACAAAATTGTATAATGAAGGTCTAAATATTTATAAGTGGATTTGTTTTTGTTACAGATAAAAAAACAACATGAGGCGGCTACAGATTACTTAGAGAAAATTTCACCATTTGAAGATAAATTACTAACATTAGAGTAAGTATACTTCGTCACTTGATTAATTCCCATACAAGATACGGAAATAATCTCGTAGTACCGACATCAAAATTAAAGTTGAATAAACCGAGCCCATACGAAATGCCAATAAAAATATACAACAAACTGCCCGAGAATATAAAACAAGAAAATAAAGCAAATAAATTCATTAATAACATAAAAAACACACTCACTAATGAAAGCTACTATATATACACTATGACTATATTTAGATGATAAATTTCTATAACGTTGACCTGACTCATTCCTATGTGCTGTGCCCTTGGAGGGTTCATTACTTTTTTTAAATATTGGATTTCCGTAACATCGTGATGGGAATAAGGAGGGGCAGGCTTATCATTACAATTTTGTAAACACATTGTATTGTATTTTATTACCTTTATTTTACTGCTTTTGTTTCTTAATATAATTGTAATTTGTATTTAATATGGATATATACTTGTGAATAAAGAATTATTATTGTTATTATAATATTATTATTATGTTTTCAGTGTATGCTTAATATAAGCTCTGAAGCTGTGTACATAAATGCAATTAATAAATAAATTGAATGAATTTCTAACCTAGGAACTATATTAACTTATCACTATGAATATCACAGGAGTGCAGATGAGAAGTGCAATGTGTACCAGGAGTACATAGATACAGTGAAGGAACTGTCGCGAGATGATAAGTACGCCGAGTGTGACAGTGATGGAATATTGAAGGTAAAGACCATTTTTTTACTGTTTTTATTTTATATTGTACTGCCCATATTTTGTCTGACGTCCAACAGCTACCACAAAATGTAGAATTGCTAGAAATAGGTCTCTGCAGTACAAATTTAAACTTAGCGCATGGACTGAGAAATCACTAACAAAATAACGTTATGTATTATAATCAGAGAAGACGTTCCTCAGCTAGAGGAGATCAAAACAGTCGAACCTAGAAGAATTCATAACACTGTTGACCTAGGCTTCAATTGTAATTAGTAATGAACATAGACAAATATGATCTGTGATGAAGGGCAGCACAAGCCCTAAATGGAGCATATAACAATAATAATAGTTGGCGACAAAAGTAAAAGTATATGTTGTCTATATATGTGTCCTTTCCACAACAGGCATTATCCGGGACACGTTCCTTTGAACAAGTTCGGTTAGGTTCCTTCACCAAACTGTGAGATATGTGCGACAACAGAAGACGTCTATTATATAATAATGGAGTGTGTTAGAAGTTAAGACAACAGATTCCGGACTTGAACGTTTTGTGCAGTAGGCGCATGCAATAGCATCTTGGCCAGTCCCTTGTCTAAGAAGGCTAGGATGTTGTATAACGTGAAATTAGCGATACCTACATTGTAATACTTCAGTTACGCCCCTATGGAGGTGGCATGTCTATAAAGATAAAACCCCCTTTAAAAATAACGAAAAAACAACCCCCAGTTTCAAACTATTAGATACTTGCCGATTTTGTCAAAAAGTTCATACAGATAGAACTAGATGAAATTGGATTTTATTATAATACACCCTCAACATACATACACACCACGCTGCATTTATTTGAATTTGCTTGGCAAATGCAATTAAAACCAGCCAATAGGCTGAAATAGCGTAATAATAATAATGCAAATCAAATAAAGATTATTGTCAACAGTTATATACAGCCTGTCTTTTTCAAGATGGTGTAAAATTACAGTTCATTGTGCACTAGTGTTGTTCGCTTGCAGGCAGCTAGTGATTGTAGTCGATAAATATTCTATCGAATATCGACTGAACGTTGGTTACGCTTATGCAATAAATAGCCGAACTTGCCTCATTTGAATCATCATCGGCTAATTAGTCGTCCAAATGCTGGGCGCAGGTTCATTTGAATTTTCAATTTTTGTAAATTCACAAATACATACGTTACATCTACAACTAAGTATGTTAAAAATACAAGTGGTGATGTAATATTTAAAAAAAATTAATTTTAATTCAATTTAGATAATCAAATTCGCCTGCCCTTATTAAAATGTATATAAATAAAATTTATTTTGATACTGTCAAAACATTTGCAATTCAGACATTTTTGGCAAAATTTAATAAAATAAAGATAAAACTGTGGACATCAACTACATGACTATTTAAAGTTTTATGAAATCTGGGAACCCTGCAAATATAATTTTACTCAATCTACAAAAAAACCATAGTTCTTGCATAATCATTTTTTAAAATTCAACATTAAATGCTGTATGAGACGTTATTGACTTTAAAAAAATAATGTGTTTGTACTTGTAAATTTTTTAAAGGAACATCTATTTATCAGGTATTATACGACCGAGCTACGACAGAATGTCTATCATGCTCCCAGGCCTTGCCTTTTCTTCAATCGTGGGCGCGTCTAGCACAACAGAGGTCATCTAGAGCCACATACGGTCGTGTGCTAGACGCGTGTACTAGGAGGTGCCCGACCCAGCATGTATTTTGGACCTTGAAAATGCAGCAAGCCGAACACGAGGGCAAACATTTTGATGAGGTAAACAATTTGCTTGACATGATTTTAATAAGAAAAAATGTAAGTGCTCTCAGGTTTTCGCTATGGTTATTGGTACATAGGTTATTAAACATTTTTTCACATCTAAATCGCGTATTTTTTTTGGCAAATAAACCAACGTTTCGGGCCTTTTACGGATCCCATAGTCAGTTAGCTGTGACTCGCAAGGTTCTGAAACGTTGACTTGTTTGTAAGAATAAATATACGCGATTCATACTACAAAAACTCCACGAGGAAAAACACTTTAAAAGCAATATAGGATGGTCGTTGAGTGAGTAGATTGGTGAAATTACAGGCACTTGGAACTTGTCAAATAATGTCTCAGGGTGATAGGCGAAGTGGCAGTGTCCCTCGGATCTTTGCGGTTTAAAGCTCTGAGTGGCACTGCAACTTTTATGGACAGGCGTGTAGCTTACCAGCAGGAACACGCCTTGTTCGTCCCGTCACTTGATATTATAAAAAAAAAATTAAGGAGCCTGTGAGTGCGTCTAGAAGCCATTAAATGCGGTGCAATAAATTTCGCGTTTAGTTTTGTTTTGTGGCATTTTATCCTGGAGATCCTTACAGAGCAGTGGTGTTCTCTCTCTGTTTCTGGCAAAAGATATAATATATCGAACCCTACTTTCTTTGTGGAACCGTCTACAGCAGGTTTTCTTAACTTGTAGTCCATGTGGACCCATAAGGGGTCCGTGTTATGAACGTCGGGGATCCATGACGTGCCTACCTAACATAATGCATTAATATAAAAATGTTTATACAATGTGTTGTGAGTATTATGTGTAGGCGCTGTGCGCGTGACCTTTGAATTTTCGCGCCCTTTGACAGCCATCCATTATTGGAGCGAGGGAGACGTGTGTCACTGTACCCTTCGGGTCTTCGAAACTTAGAGATGACTAGAAAAATGTTAAGAAAACCTGATCTACCGATTTCAAGACTTGTGGTCTAGTAGCACTATGAGAGCCCTGATATAGGTTTGGTTTCGGTGGTGTCCTTGTGTAATGCCACACCTATCAAAATTAGACCGAGTAACTTTATCGCCTTCCAATTTTAGTTACTTTTTTAATTATATTTCAGACAACATAATACAGGCTGTATATTTGAAAGTGGGACATACTTCTAGAGTGCGTTATATTCCTGATTCTCAACCCAAAGAAATAATAAACTAATGAACTTAAACTTTACAAAAAATATTTTTTAATTTTTTTTTATCGACTACTACTTGAGCACAACATTAGTTATCGAAATTTATGCACATCACTATTATTGCTCCGACGCAGCGGCGAAAAGCAAAGCCCAGGTCGGGGGTGAGAACGCGGGCGCATACGCGAAATTGCTCAGTCCACGCGCGACCTTGATCTAACGAAGACACGTAAATTATTTATCCTTCCGCTCGCCCGATCGCCGCAAAATGGGTATTTATTCTAACGTGGAATTGACTGAGATGGTACGACTTTACGCAATAAGTGGTGATAGTGTGAGGCAAGCTATTGAAATGTTCCCAAATCGGAGTTTACGCGGAGGAGGTGAACAGTGTTTCGACACTGTTGCGTTGCGTGAGAGGATTATCTCAGCATTTTATACTGTGAGACAAAATGTGTTTGTGTTGTACAATTTAAAACAAAATTTACTATGCCGTGCTAGACTATGCATTGTGGAAAACGGTGGACATTTTGAACACTTGCTCCGTACCACGTAAGTGTAAATAAACTGTAAATAACTAAAAAATCAATCATTGTAATTAATTTGATTTCACATTTTTAACTACGCCAAAAACCTCAATTCTTATTAAATGATAACTACTTATCGAGTTCTTAGGTTTTCGCGATTGTTACACATAGGAAATGAAACTATTTTTCCGTAATTAACATAACCTAAAACGTAAATGTGAAATCATTGTTATTGTTGCTGTCTCACTCGGCGCTCGCTTGGTAGCATTCCCATTGCACTCGAAATTAAGCGTAAAGGAAATCGGTTTATTCCTATCTACACTTCAAAACACATTTGTTGATTTATTTTTTGTTCTATCCCATATCCTAATTTTATTTCAGTCTATGTTAAGTTGTAACATGATTTACTATGACATGTATGAATATGTCTCACTTTCAAAGATACAGCCTGTATATTAGGTCCACAATTGTGTTATTTACTTAATAATAACAACGATTTCATCAAGTGAGTGAGTATCCACATAAAAATTCCAATTTCTCAAATATCACCTTCAAGATGTTGTTACACTTGCAACAGATTACACAATAATCTGTTCTCTGACAAAATAGTGACGGCTGATTGGAGAATATAAGTGCGTCAATATTACACGGCTGTATTTTGTCTGTGTGTCATGTCTGGTACATACATTGTTATAACTTTTAGGTAAAGGCAATATTCGAAACAGCACTATCCAAAGGCATGGAGACGTATAAACACGCCGAATCGCTTTGGCTGAGTTATTTGGAGTTCATCAGACGGTGCACAGCATTTGATAATGAGGAGGACGTTGAGAGGTTAAGACGTACATTCCGACTTGCCTGGGATTCACTTGCTGAGGTACGGATTTCGGCACTCATACGACCCCTCCCACGTAAAGTATCGTATGTCAAAATTGCCAAGTTTGCAGGGGAGCCTTTTAAAGTTCTGAATTCACTGAAACAAGCATAACACGTTACTTTAGATTTCTCACTTTTATTCGGCAAATCTCGTTACACACGTTGAGTATCATAAAATCCTAGATATCGGTTAGATGATCTATTAGATGATCACTCTATGTGAGTAGCAAGCCTTGCCGAATGAAACGGAGAACTTTAAAACACTCCCATGTAAACTTGGCAATTTTGACATACGATACTTTACGTAGGAGGCGTCGTATGTAATCTTACCGTATCAACTGCCACAGTGGCCGAACGGTTAGTATGCTGGTCTGCCACGCAGAGGTCCCGGGCTCGATTCCCGGGCCGGGAGAAATATTTATATGGTTTTTATCTCGTGAGTTTGGGTGTAATTTGTGGTTGTCTATTCACCCACGATACAAGGTTTCCCTAGTGATGTAATGTAAGTATGCGTTATTTATTATTATTTATTTACTATCTTATATTATAGTGCCCTAACCGTGTAATTTGAAAGCCAGTATTCAGTTGTGAATTGAATATCAAATTATCATTTAAGAAATATTTGTAACGCCTACATTTATTTCTCTCGTACGTTTGGGTGTAATTTGTGGTTGTCTATTTGTGTGTCCATGGTACCCGCGATACAGGGTTTTCCTAGTCCGGGGATATGAGTGTGTGCGTTATTATTATTATTTCCGAAACGAATTTTGAAGTTCTTGATAAATGCACGTAGTTGAGAGTGCAATGTCAAATTTCATTTCCGAAACTAATTGTCAAACTTCTAGAAAGCTGAGAAAAACTGTAGAAATTACAGGCACATGGGACTTGTCAACTTAGTGTCTCATGGTAACGGGCAAAGTGGCAGTGTCCCTCAGATATTTACGATTTAAAACTGACTGGCGCTGCAATTGTTATGGATAGGCGTATCGCTTACCAACAGCTGCATAACTTGTTAACTTGATAACTGCGTTCTCGTCACTTGAAATTATAGAAAAATACAAAATAACTAATCACATTTTATCAACATTTTGCAGGCATGGGGTACTGAAGCCAATGACTGCGAGATCCCCCTGTACTGGGCGCGTCTGGAGTACAAACGCATGCATGATGCTAAGCAGGGAAAAGACATATTTGAGGAGATATTCCGTTAGTATTTATTAGATAAATTACGAACCACAATAAAGTACTGAAAAAGGACTATACAAGGCGACACACGGCTATGGGACAATGGGGGGAAAGTACTTTAAATATAGGAATAGATAGGAATTGTTTAGTTTCATGGAGACAATTTTATTTTTAAAAGTATATAATACTGCATTCAGTCTTTTAAAAGTTGCTTGCATCATCTGGAAATCGAACCGGCCAAACATTGACCTACTAACAAATGGACGTCGGGTTCGCGCTAAAAAGTGTCCGCACCTATAGGGCGTTAAAATCACATACAGAGCGTCAATCGCGCAACAGTCTTCGTTTGTTCGACTGACAGCGCGGTTGTCATTCATGCAGTACTATATAATAATAACTTGTACCAAATAACTGCAGTAAAGTGTTAAAACAGGATTTTGTATCATATTTTCACTAAACAAAGTATATTATGTTAACATGTTATCATTTAAAAGTGTCATTTTGTACAGTTGTATAGTATTTAATTTCTATGTACATGAATCTTGAATATAAATTACAAAAACAAACAAAATAATCAAATAGCTAACTCTCCTTTTTCTAGACATTGCATGCGCAAAAGATGGAAAGATACCCATTACGTCAATTTCATGAAGCTTATATAAACTTCTTGGTCATTTTCAATTGTTCGTACCACAAGCGCTTGAAATATTTAGAACAAAGAAACTATAGAGTCGCTTTGATTTTAATCTTATTTTTAAAATGTTTTTTTATTAAATGTTAGCATTAATTAACAAAATAGTGTTGTACTCGTTTTACGGCTTGGGATTACCTATCAGAAGTCAGAAAATACATTTGCCCGGAATAACGTTAGCTAGAATTTTCATAATGTCAAATGTATTTTTTTAGGATTATTACAAAACAAAAGTTAATTTTGCATTTGTGAAAAGCATCAAAATTACTTGAAAGCGTAACGGTTTTATTATAAATCGGTTTTAGGAATTACGGATATGTGAGTTTACGTTTAGTTGGAACATCGGTACATTTCTTTTAGACACGCTTATTTTCACATTTGCAATATTTGTTTGTATGTATCTGCCCAACCCTTTATTATTTCTTTAAGTGAATTTGTACAAAATTCGACACAATAATATATATATATTAAATGAATTAATATTTACAATAAAGGCTGCTCCATTACTCTTGTGTTCAAGTAATTTTCAATTGAAGCTATATATGGTGCATTTTGTTAAGTTTCCAGTAGAAGCTGAATATAGGCAGTACTGCAATGACGTTACAATTTAAATTAAATGTTTTGGTTTTTTATATATTTCATTACATGTCACTACGTTGGTTTAAGTTAACTTCGGAAATTTTTTTTTGTGGGTTTCGTATTAGACCCGACGTCCATTTGTTGGTAGGTCAATGCGGCCAAATGTGAAAAAGAATATCCATCGAAATCCAACCATCTTTATATCATATGTACCAATGGAAAGGTATAATTATAGGTATGAATTTCTCATAAATAATGTAGTATCTACCGTTATAATTCTGTAATTGGGTGATCTTCGGCCATACAGGGAAATCTGTGAAAACGCGGACCGTGAGAGGTCGCCTTGAGACGTAAATATGTCCCTTTAGATCACAGAGAGATAAAAAAAAGATGAGAATATTTCAAGCCCAACCCGAAAAAATAGTTGAAAACACGTATTTTTTATATTAAGTTAAAACAAAAAAAAATATGAAAAGAATGTATATCTTTGTAGTTTGTATAGATAATTCAGGTTTTTTCAAATGCGGTGGCAACCTTTGGACAGCTTTAACGCTCCCCAAGGACTCTTCAGCGCCCACTAGTGGGCAGTAGGGACCACTTTGGGAAAATATCGTTCGTGGTTCGCATTTATAAGTGAAGATATTTACGACATTTGTTACGTAATGACCAATTTGTGAGAATGGTATTTGAGGGGAGGTTAGAAGGGAAAAGAACGAGAAGAGGACCAAGAATGACGTATAATGAATATACAAAGAGGAAGGTCAAATTGAGCAGCTATAAACAGGTCAAGGAACTGGCTATGAACCGTGAGGAGTGGAGGAGGCTACACCGACAAGAGCCTGGCTCTAAAACAGGATTATGATAATGATAATGCATAGGATTCCTTTCGCACACCACGTAAAACATAAATTTATTTCAGGATATGGTGAGAATAAAACAATGTCCAAATACTGGGAAGTATTCATCTTACTAGAATCAAGTCGAGATCCGCCATTATCAGAGACTAAACTAAGAGACCTGTACAGACGAGCGTTGAAGTTCGTCACAGACTACCCGCCGGCTGTCGCACGATTGTGGACCGACTATGAGAGGGATTATGGGGCATTGCCTACGATGCGAGAGTGTTCCGAAGTATGTGAGGTAAGTACCAACTGTGCATAAAATATAGATAATTCTCATTTTATGGAAAGATTATTTACTCGCAGCAGACTAGGCCATGACCTTTGCCGGAGCAGGACAGCGATATTGCGCGCACTCTCTTCCCTTTTACAGTAGGGTACAATTCTTTTGTGTAAGTGCAGGGCTGTGCATTACGGCAGTTCATAATACTATCCTATCGATAAACTTTGTTGTAAAATAGAAACAGAAATAAAAAAAATGTTTCTTTCTGTTGTTGAAAAATGTTTCTAAATACATACAATACAAAATTAAATACATAAATTTACAATATTAGAAACCTGAAATTAAGTTTAGGAAAACCCTGTGTTGCGGGTACCATGGACACCAGTGGCGAGGCGTCCATATAACTCGATTCCCACCGGCTTGCCTAAAATTTCCCGCGTACCTGTTACCAGTTGTACCACGCATACCCCACCACTTAACAGACGTTTATTCAAAATATTCACTATTAAACGCGTAATAACTTGTTCCGATGCACCTCAACCAATCAGCGCGAGGTAAGCCGGCGGATCGGAGAGTTCTATTTAATTCATGAAATCTACGCGCTTCCATCAAAATATACGCACACATTCGCAAAAATCCGCTTTGTAACATATAAAGAAATGGCGGGAGATAAGCCGCAACAATTCGAGTTATTGTTGAATAGCGTACACTTAAATTTAAGCCTTATTCCAACAAATTATAGTTTAATTTGTTTTAATGTTACATTGACCTATTGGTAGGTCAATGTAATGTTAGAATCGTTGCCAGATGTAAAACTTTCTTAAAGTAATGTAACAAAATTATTATAAAAGCAAATTAATACAAAATACGGTTAATTTCTATTTTGTAAATCTTAACGATAAATAGTATATGTATCTATATTTTTGGGTGTTTCTTTTTAATAGGACTACGTAACGAGTGTATGTAAAAGGTCATGGTAATTCGTAGGTAATTAAAATAGCAACACTTATTTTATGTGTACAATAAGTTATCCTGTGAAATGAAGTGAACTAGTATCTTGTGTCCTAACAAGTGTTGTGTTTAAATGTCGCCAAGCGCCTTTTTAACGCAAAAAGATTTTTTTGTTAAAGTAAGTGTTTTTGTTTTTTCAAAAACTTACAGCTTCGGCTTTACCAAGAAAAATTTTCACGCCTCGCCACTGATGGACACACACACACACATACGCAACCACGTATTACACCCAAACTCACGTGAGAAATAAATGTAGGCCATACAAATAATTCTCCCGGCCCGGGAATCAAATCTGGGATCTCTGCGTGACAGCCCAGCATGGTAACCGTACGGCCACAGAGGCAGTTATAATATATATATGCTATATTCAGATATTCACTACCAAAATAAAACAATTGATACTGTTTACTTGATCACTTTTAATTTTATAGTAATGTTTTCGAATTAATTAACATATTGTTACTCAGCATTAGCTCATCTTAATATAATTGCTACTTTGGTGTGCCATGGTAATTTTTAATATGCATTCATCGGGATGCGTAGAGGAATCAGGGGTAGGCCTTTGCCCGGCAGAGAGATACACCAGGAATATTGTTGATGAAGTTCATTTATTCATAATAAGCTTACAAATTGATATGTTATGTTAAAAATGATTTTTGTTTGTTGATTAACGTTGCTTAACCTGTCTACATACGGTAAAACTAGATTCAAATTGTAGATTTATCATGTTCGATTATATTGTAGAGGAAATAAGTGATAAAATTGTTTACTCTATTGAACTGGTCCCTTTTCTCATTTTGGTATGATATTGGTATACTTCCCCTTTGTATCAGTAAAAGATATAAGACAAAACTTAGAGATATTCAGCAACACGTAATGTTGCAGGCTAAAATAAAAGAATGGCGCGACAACTACCAAGCGTTAAAAGACAAAATGACGGGTAAAAACCAGAAAGGTAAACAGCAGAACAAAAAAAACAAGTTGGATAAACAAAAGAAGATCAAAGATGAACCAAAGAAAGGGAAAAGAAAATCGGACAGTGGTGCTGAAACATTTGAGGTGAAAAAAAGACGGGAAGATATGGAGGTCGATGAGAGGGAGAGAGACAGAGATAGTGGGATAAAACGTCCTCATGAAGACGAGAAAGACGAGGATGAATGTAAGTATAGCTATTGATTAATCGTAAAGCACCGTCGTACACTCCACTAAAAGTGTATAAACCTAAAAAAAAATTTTCGTCCATTCGCGTTTTGGACTTGCGCAGTTTTACACGAAATTATAAACGCTAAAACTTTCGAATTTTCTCGCGATGAAGCTTGACAGCCCCGTATAAACGGGGTTGCAATATAAATGTTTATAGATCCTTCGATATGTTCGGTGGATACAAGCTTAGTATAATAAGACAAGTATTGCTACTCCAGCTTGTTCGACGCGTCAATGCCTGCTACTAGGGTTGTCACATTATTAATTTAGTTTTACATATACATGGTTCCCGTCTAAGGAGATGGTTTGGGCCATAGTCAGACGCTGGCCCAATGCGAGTTGAAGACTGCACACATTTTACAAAGATTGTGAGCCTTATTCGACGTGCAGGTTTCATCACAATGTTTTCCGTGACCGTTAGGGCGCGTTCCCATTATATCATAACGTTTTATTTATCGTTGAACGACTGTCGCGTCTAGCCTGTTCCCATATCACGACGATCTGTCGTGACTGTGTCGTGAACGTTTATTTTATCGTTGAACGACTGTCGTGTCTAGCTGTTCCACACTAGATCGGGACGGCAATTGATTGGTTCACGGCAGCCGCCTTGCCGTTTGCACGACATAATCGTTTGAAGTTGCGATTATCTGTCGTTACATTTTTATCTTGACCTTTTATTTGTCGTCAGACGATTGTCGTTCTAGTTCTTCCTATTGTCTCGACAGTCTGACGTCGTAACGTCAAAAAAGTCGTGAACGACAGTTAATCCTTATGAACTGTATGTGAACAAATTCATTTAAATGTACAAGCCACGATCTGTCGTCACGACATAATGGGAACGCGCCCTTACCAGAATTTTGTCACGAGTTACGACCACACTAGTCCACAACCAGTGACACAAAGTTACTTAACTTGAAATTCTTCATTCAAATTCATTTTTTGAAATTGAATTTAGAGGTACATGCTACCACATGGACCCTAACCGTCGACCTTTCAGTGAGGCAATCGTTCTCCATTTAGACTATTACCGCTCATTATGTAACATACGTTATGGGTTGATGATGATGATGAATATGATTTAAGCCAAAGACAGCAAGCGCCAGAGGACGGATAGCGCGTCGAGCAGCGCCCGGGCCGGCACCAGAGACGCCTGCACGCTCTTCGTTAGCAACCTCGAATTCAAGTTAGTTAAATTCAAATTTTTTATTTTATATATTTATATGTATAGGAACTGAAACTATTTTTCCGGATTTAAATCGCGCATATCGGTCAACTATGATCATGGGACTTGTAAAAGGCTCGAAACGTTGGTTTGTTTAAAAAAACAAATACCTATACGCGATTTAAAATCGGAAATAATAGTTTCATTTCCTATGTGTAACAATCAATGCGAAAACCTAAGATTTCAAATATATATTTCACTAAAAACGAGAAAAAGTTAAGGAAATATTTTTTTTATGGAAATAAATTAAAAAATTAAATTAAATACATTTTTTTATATCATGAAAGTAGTATAAAACTTCGGCAGTATGCATATAATAAACTTAGCTTTGCAATTCTGCGAGCAATTCTGTGCGTCAATATCCTATCACGAAACGACCACGACAACCCTGCATTCCATTATCGCAATATTTTATATCTCTTACAATATCTTGGACCCGATCCTTAGGCTTGGTTTGCTTTGGTACTTGGGTGCAACTCATAGAGGCCCGCGTGAGCTTCCGCGAACATGAAATAAATAAATTTTAAAATCAGTAATTATTTTTCCAGGGTAGACGAACAGAAGCTCCGGGACGAGTTGTCCAAATACGGCGACATAATGTCGCTGCGCGTCAAGACTGGCATCAAAGCTTTCGGAGGCTCCATATGCTACTGCCAATATAAGACTCCGGTTCGTATATTCTTTTTAATTTATAAATATAGTTTAAGAAGGTTAAGCAGACAGAAGTAGGGCTACCTTGTGAAGTCCTTAAGATACGAATCTAATTCTGCGTGGCTGCGTCTGAGGCTATTTTGGAATCAATTGTCTTTAATAACCCCGCTTACGGGAACTTCTCATACTGGAGGTTCTTCTTATCGTATCAATGAGGTACATTATTGCCATTCATACGATATTGCTTGCCGTCGTGGTGAAAGGAATTGCCAATCGGCGTAAGGTACAGGCATCGAGTATATAACCAGAAATAGAGACGAAATGTCATTTAATTTGTTTGAAAACTATTCTGCCATATCATTACTGTGACAACTGCGCTCTGATTGGCTAGCCCGAGTTCGAAACAATTGACGGATGTCGTCAATGGGTGTCAACTGTTTTACTTCAAATCGACCAGTTAACTTGAGCTTTGCTATAATGGACGAAAATTGCAAAATTACATATTTAATTACCGATGAAATGTGATTCTGTTTGTTTTGTAAGTAGATGTTTTGCTGTTTTTCCCACGCCACCAAATAGAACAGCACGGCATTGTTAGAGATATTATCTTTATTACAATAAATACAGAATATTTTTTGGAATATACGGAGACGTACACACAAGTCAGTAGTTGGCCTGTCTATATTTCAGTGCAAACGGGAGTTGATATTTATAAGAGCTGTATCGCTAATGTGTTACCAGGAATATATGGCCCTTATTTCGTCTCTATTTCTGGTTGTACACTCGATGGGTACAGGAAACCTATGGTATGTTGCGCGGGGAGGCTCTTTTCGTGCACCCTTAATGTAAATACAGCTATATTTAGTAGCAGTAGAGCTCCTTGTGAAAGAGTTCGTCCAGGTAAGTACTGCCTTACCTATTTCTGCCGCCAAGCAGTAATGTTGGCATTACTGCGTTCCGGGTTTGAAGGGTGAGGGTGCTGGTGATATTACAGGCACATGGGACTTGTCAACTTATGTCTCAGAGTGACGGACGCAGTGGGATTGCCCCTAAGATTTTTGCGATTTAATGCTCTGAGTGGCACTGCAACTGTTTTTTTATTTATTTGTTTATTTATTCACAATACTAGTTTACAGCGGAAGCGAAGACACTTATATGCTAGTCAATATATAGTTAATTATATGCTTAATTACAGTTATATTACATAGGTACTCTGTTTTGGATTCTTAAAAATTCGTTGAGGAACAAAACAGCATATTTCAAGAATTCGTTTGAACTGTCATGGAATATGTCGGCACGTGAGTGTTGTGTGAGCAATTGGTTAAGCAAAGAAGTCGCCCGAGCAGTAGGTGCCTGTGCACCACCGCAGGTGCGCGAGCGAAGCGTCGCGAACAAGCGCCACACGCGCCTCTGTAGTAAGCACCACCGACGCGCAAATATCGCTCAAGGACAAACAGACTCACCCGAGATACCACTTTCGTGTTGTCAAGCCCACCATTAAAAACAGCGTGATAATGCATTATGAGCATTAGTTCACGCCTCAGTAATAAGCTGTCTAATCCAATCATTCCGTATACAAACAGAAGGGAAAAGATACGGGTAAACATTGTACATCTTTTTATACGCAAATCTTGCAAACCTCTTCTGCACCTTCTCTATCATGTCACTGTATGTGGTTTCGCGAGGGTCCCACACTAGAGCTCCGAATTCCTACACACTGCGAACGTATGCGTTGAAAGGCATCAATGCTACCTGGACTCGGTGAAAGGATAAGCTGTTCTCATAATAAACCCGTGTCCGGCTTGCCTTTTTGCAAATTGCTATAATATGATCTTTGAAAATAACCGCGAACTTAAAGTCAAACCGAGACCCCTAATCACCTCCACTCGATCAATCGCAGTATCGCCTATGCTATAAGTAGCAGCGTAAGTTGGTACTCTTGCAAAAGTGATGACTTTGTACTTGGATAAATTGAACTGAAGGCGGTTTGTCCGTGCCCTCTCCTCTCTGCAGTGATGTCCTCCTGCAACTTATTGCTACCCCCGGTCAGTCTACATCGATGTGTAGCTTAAAATCGTCAGCAAATAGTAAGCATTATGCGTACCGAACTACTGTAGGCAAATCATTGATCATCATCAGAAACTGTGTAGGACCCAGCGTACTCCTTTGACTAACTCCTGATAGAGTATAATAAAACTCAGAGCGACAGCTGGCAAATTCACTCTCTGAACATATTGACTCTCTGAGGTAGCTAGCAAAAAAGTTTAAAAGTTTAGGGTTTAATCCAAATTCAGCAAATTTTGAAAGTAAGATCTCATTGTCTACTAAATCGAATGCTTTTTAAAAGTCGAAGTACGCAATATCTACTTGGGATTTACCATCTAATTTTGATAATTTGTAATCGGCGAAATTTCTATGATTGGTTGTAGTGGATCTCGAAGATCGAAAACCATGTTGGCAGTCAGTGAGCAATGGATGAATTTGTCGTTTTGGGCGTGAATCGATGATACTTTCAAACACCCTTCCGAACACTGAAAGAACCGCAATTGGTGTGTATGATGTGATATCTACCTTGGAAGTTTCCTTGGGTATTGGTGTTACTCTTGAGACTTTGACACGTTTGGGGGTAGTGAGAGTTTTTAAGAGCAGTGTTATACAAATGCAATAGCGGAACCTCAAGAACAGAGATACAATCTTTGACTATGAAAGGCGGTATAAAGTCGGGTCCAGGAGAAGAACGGGTGTTTAATTTCCCAACGGAACGACAAATATCTGCGACAGTTAATTTGTTTATACGAATATACGACGTCGACGCACCACCGGATATTGCAGCCTTTTCCGCAATGAGTTCTGGCATGCGGTTCAAGAATACGGAGCTGAAATGTTTCTCAAATGCGTTAACTGCGTCCTGCCCCGAAACGATGCTACCCTCATAGTTAATTTCAGTTGTGTGTCGTCGATCATTTTTTCTGTCTTTAACATATTGCCAGAAGGCTGCGGGGTCCCTATCTATATCCTTTTTTGTTTGTGTACACTGAAGAGATCAATATTTTCACTTTTTTACGGTAACATTTATACAATTCATGATTTAATTGCCAGCCTTCAGCCTTATAGATCTTTAAATTGTAATACTTTTGCTTTATATTGTCAATTATTTCGGCCGTATACCAATTTGGATACACATAACGGCTGTTACAGTTTTTATTTCGCTTAATAGGCCCGTGTTGTGAGATTGTACCATTCAGAATAGAATAATCTTGCTCCACAACACCATCCACATCATGCTCCCCCAGCATCGTTGACCAATCCGCTTCAGCGAAACCCGCTATATCTGGGTTTAAGTTTGCTTTATAAAAGTTCCATCCAGGAAGTGCATGATCGTCAATGTCACCATGGTTAACGTCAGTTATCATCAGTCAATGGACAGTCGTGTAACTCACCATCAGGCGCACGACTTGTTCGTCCCGACAGTTCTTGTTATAAAAAAAATCGAGGGAACAGCCGAGTTATCGACTAAATAAAATAAATCAGAATGAATAATATGTTCACTTTTTATTATTGCTCATTAATAGTCCAGATTTTTTACGTTACTAAGTGATTAGACGTACAAGTCGTGCGCCTGATAGTAAGCGACACGCCTGTCCATAACAGTTGCAGTGTCACTCGGAGCTTTAAATCGCAAAGATCTGAGGTGCACTGCCTCTGCGCCCATCACCCTGAGACATAATGTAATTTCACCAAAAAATACTAATCAGTCTAAAAATAGCCACACCAATCACGTGGTCGCAATGTAGGGAATTCTGGGGCAGTACCCAGAACACCGGGACCTATTCTCGAAGCACGAAATCCGTAGTTACGGTTTTTTACTCATTAAGGATGACCTAAAGACTTCGATCGGGGCTAGAATTAAGAATGTATGATAACGCGATTTGACAGATCGAACGGGTTCAGGGGTCATTTACTGTCAAATAAGTAATTAGCATCTTCCAATCATCTCTCCTGTAAGCCAGAGCCTTGACCTCCTTATATGACACGACACCGGCCTTTTCCTTTATTTGATCTATATAACTGCGCCTAAGTCGACCTCTTCCCCTCTTCCCCTCGATCTTTCCCTCCAAAATGGTCTTAAAGAAGTTGTCGTGTCGTGTCAAATGACCATTCATTTTCTCGCGTTATACTCTATAGTGTTCAGGATCGTTCTTTTCTCGTTTACCATTATCAATACTTCCTCATCAGTTTTCTTTTCTATCAAACTGATGCCCTTCATTCTCCTCCAGCACCACATCTCAAAAGCTTTTCATCATCTCTTTATGTTAGTCTCCATGTATTGCACTTTATGGATGTGAACATCCATAAAGTGCAATACATGGAAGTTGGAGTATACATGGAAGTTGGAAAGTTGGAGTATTGCACTTTATGGATGTGAACATCCATAAAGTGCAATACTTACACCCTAATTGGATGTTTCTTGCTCTTGCTTGAAAATATGCGTGATTTTAACAATTATTTTTTAAATAAGTAATATTCGCCAGAATTAAAAGACTCTTGATGCAAACCAGAACCAAGTCAAAAATAGTTATTTTTGATACAAGTGCGGAAAGTTAGTCATTATTCGCGAATCTCGAGACAAGTGAAAATGACAAATCCACAAGTGTATCAAACGACTTTTTTTTTTGCGAAAAAACTACATTGAAAGTAAAATAAAACAGTATATTTTAGTGGCGCGACGCGCTGCGGTCTCGCGTAATACTCACCTCCGGTCATTATTAATACGCAATCTTTATGGAAAATATTTTGGTATTTTTACCCGTTGTTTTATAAAACACCTATGCAATTTAAACAAATAAGATGTTTGTAAGTAAATATAAGTTTTAATGACGAATGACTTACGTCACAAAGCACATAAATATACAACCTCTTTAGTTCTATGTTTAAGACTTGAAACAACAGTAAATTTAAAAAAAAATGGAAAAGTAAAAAGCACTAGTGCGAAAAATCCAACTTTCGGCACGATTAGTAGTACGAATACCACGTTTTGGGCAACTGTATTAAAAAGTTAATTTTCCAAATATCCTACCGGGATTCGAATTCGAAGGCGCCTCATCCAGCGCCCACAGTGCCAACCGTAGGGCCAACGAGGTCGTCAAACAACATATTTACAAAAGAACGAACGATATACTTGGAACGTGTTATTTTTAAAATAACTTTTCCTACAGGAATCAGTAGACGAAGCTCTCAAACACGACAGGACCCTTCTTAATGGTAGACCGATGTTCTTCTCATCATATTCGGCGAAAAAGACCAAACAGTCGTTCAAGTACGCCACTGGAGAAGAGAAGAACAAACTTTTCGTCAAGAATTTACCCTTCTCGCATTGCACTAAGGATGCGCTAGCTGAGATATTTGATAAATATGGCAAGTTGAAGGACGTACGGGTTGTTACTTTCAAGTGAGTATATGTTTCTATGTATATATAGTAGGCTCTGCTCTATGAAGATACGACCTATGTCCATCACTATGAAATTTAATTTGAAATTATTGATACAAATATCGAACAAATTGAAAGAAAATTTTTTTTGATCCGTCTGGACTTTATACAGCGACATTATTGCCAAACAAATAATAGGAAAATGTATAATTATTACCGATTGAGTGTGAATATATATAAAAGAAATATAAAAGAAATCACAATTGGAATTGTGATTTCTTTTATACATTATATCGATGCTGTTGATTCCCTCCGCCCCGCTGCTACCACTGGTTCGGGTTCGGATCAGACAAAGATATATTCATACAAATAATACTGAAGTTCGATCTACGAAAATTATGATCCGAATTTTAAATGATACGTATATCCAGTAACTATCTGGTATCAAGCCTATTTTTACTATCCAGCCAGGTTCCGGAAAGTCGAACTATACCCGGCCGGATACCTGATGTTAAAATTGAGAGAATTTCATAATCAGTACACCAAATACATTTATTTTTTGACTAAGGATAAACAGCAACTACAGGATCGTTGACAATCTGTTTATTACTTATAACTGAAAGAACTTTGAAAATAGATAACGTTATCTGTAAATGCAGTACTCAAATTTCAATTAATGCAAATTATGGTGGATGAAGACCAGTTTTTCTGCATTAAGTGGTAAAAGTTGGTTCTATTTATTTTCATAAACAAGCCCAAGTTCAAGTGCTCAGGCTCATACAACCACAAATTTTAATATAGCTAAAGAATGATGTTGTTGCTTTTTTCCTTCTCCATCGCGAGAAATTCGCATTCGGCACAACAAACAAACAGCACTGATATTAAAATATTGCTCTTGATATTAATATATATTTTTTTTCACTCTTAACATTTTTCTGTGATAGATTTGTTTGTATTATCGAATAAATTAATCGTTTTCATAAAACCGAAGTGACCACAACAAATCAAATCGTCAATGTGAAAGTGCAATCATTCACTAATCAATCAATCAGGGCGATGCGCGCTGTAAACCGGTCGCGACATATTTACGGCAGTAGGTCTGATATCCAGCTATCCGGCCTAGGTGCTCGCCGGATATCCGGTATCCGGTCAAATCACTATCCGTTTTATCTCTAATCCAAGTTGAAGATATTTTCGACTTCGGAAGACGAAATTCGAATTTAGTGCGCGAATAGTATCAGCACTACCGTCGTCGGGTGCTCATCTGATTCGTTTATCTCTTCTAAAGCTGCTACTCTGTTGTTTTATTTTTTTTATTTCTTCTGCAGAGATGGTAAACCAAAAGGAATAGCGTACATTGAATACCAAGATGAGTCAGCTGCATCACAAGCGTTGCAAAACACAAACGGATTAGAAATCGCCAAGAGGAAAATCGACGTAGCCTTTAGCGCTCCGCCGCCGAAGCCGGAAATCGCTTCTACGTCAGCTACCGCTACCTCTCGTGGCACAGGCGGAGCGAGCGGCAGTGATGATGGCTTGCTTGGACAAGGGAAAAGAGACACTGGTGGAGGAATGTAAGTTCAGATTCTTTAAAAGAAATCTTATTATTATTAGTACAAAGAAGAATTCCTTCTACTTTTGGTGTATGTATGTGGTGTATGGTTCATATATATATGATGGTTACATTTCATATCGTTGGTCCAGATGAACAGGGCATTATCTCAAAAACATAGATTTTTCAGGAGAGCAATTTTAAAGTTTCTTGTAGCATTATTTCAGCCGCTACAGACTACATATTCAACAGTGTTTTCGAATACTTCTTATTCTTATTCAGTTTCGTAGTTGAGTTCAGGATTACAAAATCCTGAATTTGATCAGAGAGGTCCATATATTACCCTTTTGAACATAAAATGTTTGTGATTCAGGGTTTTAATTAAACTATTCAAGCTTAATACTTTTAAATGAAAGAAGGAATCATATTCAATTCGGTAAAACTTTAAGGAACATAGTAGTATCTCAAAAAATAACTCTATACTACAGGTTACCATAACAATTGAATGAAAAAATATGCCAAAAAAAGGTATTACCTTGAAATAATCGGCTTCGTTTTAGAAATAAATATTTTTTAAATACACCTATAATGAACACATGCTGTGTTTTAGTTTTAATAACCTGTTCAACGATCGACGAGGTCTTGCGACTACAGCTTCATGTGTAATACTGAATACGACTGTGTTGCTCAATGTTTGGGATCAAGATGTGTAAACAGTTCAGAGATACTATCCTGCCTCCCGCGCCATTTCACATTCGATCGTTATAGGACTCAGACTCAGTTCATTATAAAAGTCTTGACTTTTTAATAGGACTGCATTTTAAAGTAAAAAGTCCAAATTTTTGAGTTGATACCCTGTTCATCCAAGGCAACGATATAGTTATTTATTTAATTATTTTGCAGGCGGCGAACTAAATTAAGCAGTTTCATCCCAAGCGTACTGCTGAAGCCCTCTACTAGTAAAGCCACGAACGGAGCCAACGGAGACCACAGCAGCGAGAAGCGACCTCTTTCCAACACAGATTTCAGAAATATGCTGCTGAACAAATAACTCAATAAGCTAATATTTGTAGTGTAAGAACTAAAATCTTACTTTTTATATTTACAGCTTACGAGTTTTTACGTATAACGCATCATGGCGTTCAATGGCATTAAGGGCAGCATTCTGGCTGCATCTGTTCAGTTTGGGTACAATGGGTGCGATTTCATATTCTTCGTTAACTGTGCTAGCGGTCGGGAGAAGTCATACTATTTTGCAGCTGCTATCCAGTCCGAATGCTGCACTTGCAACTATGCACTTAAAATGCATTAGGCAATTCAAACTGACTAATAATGCGGCTGTCATCATACCACGTATGTTAATCATGTTAATTGCAAATTTCGGAGAAAGTACTTAAAATATTGAAGTTAGGATATTTTGTTTCATGGAGACATTATTTTATTTTTAAAAGCAAGTAATACTGTATTCTTCTTAAGTAAGTAATACGGCATTCTTCTTCTTGTCCTTATTCCACGCTACATGTATTTTTCGTCCACTCTCCCCTATCAGCCGTCATATCCATACTCATACCTTTCTTAACCATGTCATCTTTCACACAATCCATCAATCTTTGGTCTTCCTCTCTCCTTATGTCCCTCTACATTCATACATAACACTCTTCTCGTCACATGACATGTCCATAACCTATTACTCCTCATCTTTTCCGTCACTGGCTTTAAGTAATACAGATTTTAAAACTTGCTTGCTTCATCTGGGAATCGAACCGACCAAATGTGAAAAATATCCTTTATTTTTATGATCTTACCTTATCGATGACATACACTGTAATCCTCGCTATCGTGGTTAAACGATTTGCCAATGGACGAGTTGATTGTTGCTCAGGCGTACAGGAAAAGAATGGCACGTCGTGCGTGGAGGTATATGATGGAATTTCGAAAGAGCTAGTTATAAGGAGTAACATAGCATTTTAAATTAAAAGAATACCATAAAATTATACATTTAAATTTAGGAAAATGAAAAAATATTGTTTTCTACTGTAGATATAGTACTTCTAAAAATATTACCATTATCATTGCATATGTATATGCCATGATAGTTTTGATTGTTTAATAAGTTTTTTATGTTTACCAACCAATTACATTACAAAACAAACAATTATAACAACATTTAAAAATCACTAAGGTTTGAGTCAATGCTGTATGTTGTCTATATCGACAACACATAAATCTTACTATAATAATGTAATAAAGTATACTATGTACATGCTATATTATGCTATACCATATATTATATTATTATACAATATACTACAACACTAATAAAGTATTTTTAAGCAAATAAAAAAAGGAAAACAAAAAGCAACTAATGGGCTACTCACCTCTTATAAGTACCCACGTAAGGAACTACTATCTTAATAAAATATACATGCAAGATGCAAATAATAAACTAATATTTGGAGGTATGTATCTCTATGAGCTAGATACGAGACGAATTTGAAATTGTAGATACAAAGACAGTTTCAAGTTAGTTGTTTTTTGAATAAATTGAATAATTAACTGGTGAACACCATTTGGTCGGTTCGATTCCCAGAAGAGGCTAGCAAGTTATTAAGTTTTTGAATACGGTATTGCTTCAACTTCTTTTTATAAAAAAAACCGTCCTCAAAAGTTTGTGGAATTATATCTCTTTGTCAAGTTTTATTTAAATCGGTTAACGAATATTTCATGGTGCGAAAAGTGCGTGTTAGCCGATTTATTGGCTTTCACCGTGGAATATTTTCTTCAAATATAAATGTTACCAATACTGAGATATCCCATATTGAATACAAAAGGGATCATCGAAATAAGGTTACAAATGGCTGAGTACTCGCGTAACGTACACACACACAAAAACAGTCGAATTGAGAAGCTCTAAAAATGAAAATATCCTGTCTGCAAGTATTGAAAGTATTTTCCCTTGTCCCATAGCCGTGACACGTCCTGTATAATTATGAGTCTATAAAGATTTGTAATTAGCCGGGTACATATTTATTTATTAAATACAATATTCACTTTGTTGCCGTTAACCCGTTCATGAATGGTAACGGCGTTTGCCGTAAACTTTAATGTCAGAATATGGATAGTACGGGGTATCCCATTTGGCTAAATGTGACACGCGGGTATCGCGTAATAATGGTAGAATAATGGTATGCGCTCTGCCCACATGAATTTATTTTATTATTAGGAAAGAAGAAAGGAAGGACAGGCCCTTTTATTTGTATTATTGCTGCTTATAAGCTTAAGTTAGGTTACTTAAATGAGAGTGCGTCTGTCCGCTTCGAGAATTTTGCATGGAGTGGCGTCGCAACGAAGCAAAGTAAGAATGGCGAGGAAAAAGAATTACAGAACCATTCAAAATTTCAAAAGTGGCCAGGAGCCAGAGAAAATACGGCGATGAAAGAGGTCGTTTCCTCACATATGGATCTCAAAAAGAAACTACGGGCTTTACAGTGCGATTTTCAACTGCTTTCTGTGTAGCCGCTAGACATGAGAGCCGCGCCGGCGCGCCGCCGCCGCGTTTTTCCTCGCGCCGCCGCCGCCGACAAATGCTATCGGCGCGCCATTCATCGTACGCACGCGCATGCTTCCGTATTGTGTATGTGAAAATGGCGACGCCAGAAAATGACTTTTCTAAGATAAAACTTATTTTTTTTTATAAAAAGTTCGCATTTGACCTCTAGCTTACCTGGTGGAAAGTGACGATGAGATCGACAATGGATGAATGCCTATTCACTTTCACCATGAAAAGGCCCAAATTATAACGTTCAGGAACCAGTCTGCAGGCAGGGAATTCCACTCCATAGCCGTTCGCCATAAAAATGTGGAACCGTAACGCTTCGTGCGAATCTTTGGAATATCCACAACATAGAGGTGGAACCCAAGTCTAGGCCTAGTCCCCCGGTGATGGAAAGGGGAAAGCGAAATTCAGTCGTGTAATTCCATCGCACACTCCGGGATATATCGTGTAAAATTCCGATAAGCTGGCGACTTTACGGCGGTGTTCAAGGCTCTGCAGCTTCGCCTCCACTAATTCCGAGTCGCCTATAAGCTTCTTACCACGGTTGTCAAATGAATCCAAAGTGGCCAATTGGTATGTAGCAGAGCCATCTTAAAGGTGGCAGCAGTATGTGCTTGGTACAGCTGAAGCAACTGTCCCGGTGTGTGTGTCCCTATCTACTTACCCAAGCTATATGGTTCTCCGGAGAGACTACGGGCTCGACGGCAAGATCACAGTACTGCGGGCGTCCGGGCCAAGCCCTTCGCCAGTGATACGCCTTTACGGGCATCTCTGGCGGACTCGGACTTGGGTATGGACTCGCTGGGCTTTGTGGTTAGCTGCAGAGACGGACATGTTTGTCTGCCCCGGTTGCATGTATCCGGGGCATCTGTCTCGTGAGCAGCTAGCGCGTCTTAGTAGCGGTCTAGTTGAGGGCCTGTATGCGTGGAGAATCGGGGAGCACTGACCCTTGCATTGGTCAAGTACCTATCTACGACTGTGTTGTCATCAGCATACGCAAAGGTACCTGAAATTAACATATCATTGATATGCAGTAGAAAGAGGAATTTATCGCCATATGTTCGGCAGTAGCCTTCTAAGACCACTCGAATCGAACCTTCGCTCAAGAAATCCGAGATCCATTGCAAAGTGGGAAGCCCATAAAAGGGAAGCTTACTTAAAAGGTTTGCGTGCCAGACCCGTCAAAGGCTTTAGAAATATCCAAAGACACTGCAAGTGCTTCACCTTGCTTTTCTATAGCCTCGCTCCATATGTAAGCAAGCTTCCACGACCTCGGAACTACACCAGTCTCAAGTGAGAGGCGGTACAGGCGTAGGCGTGTGAGAACAGGAGACAACTCAGGCATACAGTTACGTAAGACTAGTGCTGGAATTCCATCTGGCCCGCTAGCTTTATTCACGTCTAGATTCCGCAGAGTTCTAAGTACCTCTTTTTAGCGTATGCGAATTGGCGCCATAGTGCAGCCAGCCTGAGGTAAGATTAGATCCAGACGCGAACTCTTTGCAAAGAGTGAGGCACAAAGATTTGACTTGTCTTCTGCAATGTAGGCTAGCGTGCCGTCCAGCCTCAGCAGAGGTGACATAGATAGGCGACAAAAGTTAGTTAGTGACTTTATATTTAAAGATGTTTTGTTTAAAAAAATTATTTGACAATTTCTGGGGTCGCCATTTTCACTACGCATACACAATATGGAAGCGTGCGCGTGCGTTCGATCGGAGCGCCTGATCGAACTGATAAAAATTTGATTACTATAGAAAATACGTTATATAATTTTTTCCTTTGAAAAAGTATTTGTATAACGGTTTTTGTAAAAATAAACACCGATATACAAATTCGTTTTAGGGTCGCGTTCGCGCCACCGAATCCTCGCCGCCGCCGGTTGGTCTATTATCGGCGCTCATGTCTAGTAGCCGCCTACTGCTTCTCCATAGAAAAGTATCAATAACCTACTGACAAAATTCAATGAATTATATGAAACATTTCATATTGAATCAATATTAAGCACTGCGGCAAGAAAAGTAGAGATTTTTTTGTGTGCAATACTATTTAAATACTGTTTATGAACGGGTTAAGTTTTCCATAAAGATATAAAATTGGTCAATTTGAATTTCCTTCTTTGCGTATTGGCTATAGCCTATATATGTATATGCTATGATTCTATTTTGTTTATTTCACGTTTTCCTAAAAGACAGTCAAGTCGTCGCCATAGCGACATTCATACTGATAGAAGATACACGATTGTGTTACTTATAAAATTGGTCGACCCAAGTGATAAATTCTTGTTTGCTTCTAAAGTAAATCAAGAAGGTTGGGTTTTGTTGCTACAACGCGCCGTGACTTAATAAAACCATTCATTCATTATATTCCAGTGTACTAGTGTTTTCGATCGACAAAGATGTCGTTTATTATCACCGTCTTCTAGAACCAATAAGTACGTAAAAGCTCTTACTCATCCCAGAGTAGCTGTTCTTCCAATTAACACAGGTAACGGTAGATAACTTGGTCGCATACCAGACGAGTGCGACAACTTGTGTTTTACCGGGACCGTCGCGTAGTAACTCCAGGGTTCCATGTCTGCAAATTTTCCTGAAACCACTGGTTATTGTAATTCCATTGGAATTCCACTGCGATTATATTGCAATTGTGATAATATTTGTTAATCTACTAAAATCTCGTTGCAATGGCAGACGACGTTGATTGATTATAGTTTGCAATGAGAGTTGAGTCTAAATAGAGCGTCAGTTGAATGGCAGTGATGGCTTGCACTCCATTAAGCGATCGTTTGACCGCTGTTGCCTTACTAAAACGATGATATCTTAATTTTTATCTCTTTTAAACAGCAATTTAGTCTTCAAATTATAATATTAGTAGACTATGTCGTCGTAAAAATTGCAATGGCGCTTGAAAATTAGCTCGATGGCTAGCGAAGGACAAGCTCAAGACTCTTAAATTTTAGCAGAATACCAAACGTACACACTCCTGTCATTGACACTCTAACGCACAATTGAGATGATATAAAATTAGCAGACTGGGGCCCAAAGGATATGGCAGATACTAGATACCGTCACTTCTGTGACCTAATTCAATTGGATGAAATTCAGTAAGACAGTTTACATGAATATTGTAAGTAGACATGTTCTCTTATTCCGCACTCTTTTGGTTAGAATGGTCAAGATATTATCGGGACCTGAAATAATTATAAATAATAATAAATATAATATATAGTCTCGAATGAATAGTTTGTTCACACTCCCAGAAAATCACCGGATGCAATACAGTTTAGAGATGATAAGCAAGTCTTCTTTGCCTCTCATGTATTTTAGAAGGGTTATATAGGTTGTTTTCTGGGATTTTGTTCCTTATTGGGCATTACTTGAGTAAGCCGTGCTAATGTTGCAGTAGTGAGTTTGAAGGATTTTTTGGGTAATATTTTGTACTCCACCTGGGAACCTAATATGAGCTTGTAAAAAACTAGCCAGTTCCGGGCAGTACAGTTTACGTGGTACAACTGAATTGTGTAATAGGATATCAAACTATTTTTGGGTCTAAATTCCTTTTTTTTTCAAACAAATAAACGTTTCAGGCGAATTGTTTCAATTCGTATAATAACCTTCACAAAGTTGAACGGGAATTGTACGGTAAGATGATAAGGTTTAGAGATTTGTATGCAATGAATCATAAATGAAAAGGGCTTACTTAACACCACGATTGTGTTTGAAAAGGAAAATATAATGTTTTCTAAACAAATTTTATTATTGATTACACAAAATACGTTATTTTATAATAGAAAAAAAAATGGCAGGTTTGTTTAGTTACAGTTTTTACACGAATTCATCTGTCTTAAACCAATGCTTGCAGGGCTAAAGACTATCAATTTCTGTCTTATCAATTTAAGCATAGGTTTAGGACTTCCTTAAGTTTAGCGCAAGCGAACGAAGAAGCGTAATACCTATGTATTACGTTTTGAGTGTCTTAATTATTTCGTATCAGTAAGCTAATGGCTCTATAGCCAATGCTTAATAAATAAATATTCTTGTCATTAAAATTGAAATGATTGTAGTGAGTTTGCGATTGATAAGAGAACTCGAACGTATCTCATTTTCTTACATTTTCATTCGATATTGCGCTAAAGCCAAATTTGGCGCTATTTAAAAGTTACATTGCGATCAATATCGAGCTAGTAAAATTTTAAAAAGATAACAGAGAATTGGCGTCGTATTCCTGAACTCTACTCAATGCTCAAGTCAGGACTTGAGTATGATTTCAAGCACTAAAAATCATACTGAAGTCCTGACTTGAGCATTGAGTAGAGTTCTGGAATGCTACCCCAAGATACCGAAAATGTAATTCAACTTAAACTGAAAACAAAATATTAAAAATTGTGATAAAAGCTCCGCCATTTTCAAAAAATTGTTACTTTTTTAATTACTTCTTGTATGGCAGAGAATTAGATACCGAAGATGTAATGCAACTTAAACTGAAAACAAAATCTCAAGAATTGTGATAAAATCCCGCCATTTTCCAAAAATAATTTTTTTTAATTACTTATTGCATGGCAAATAGCACGTCATGTTACGATTTTACTATGAGAAAAAAGGTGAATGGCTTTTGAATGTCAACGTGAACTGCATGGAACTTGCCGTGTTTTTGTGACGTCATAGCACGAATTTGACCAACTTATGACCTTGAACAGGGTTGCTATTTGAGCTCTTATTAGGTCCCCTGATAAACATTTAATATTTTGTGTGAGACAATGGGTGGTTTTTTTATTGTTTATTGTCTTGTTTCCAATGGTCCGAATTTATTTTATTTCTTCATTGTTCGATTACTGTTATATAAACGCGCTTACCAAAGCGTTTGTCACCGAGAATGTAGTTCCAAGTTAGAAAATCATCTGTATTGTACATTGTATGCAACGGTACATAAGTTTAATTTCGTAATGTCTTGTACTCACTATAGTAACATTGTGTTCTACCATAACTAGATTACGTATATATGTCAAAACAAAAACTATTTATTTTGTTCCGTGAAACGCGCCACAGATGATACAGAATAAATGATTGTTTTACTATTTCTGGAATTTCTTTCACATTATTCATCATAGATATATATGTATGTATGTGTAACCAAGTTTCATACTTCAGTTCTCATGATTTGATTTGGTACAAACCTTTTCCTTTCCAGTAGTTAAATAGAGATTATAAATTCCACTTTGTTTCCGCATTTTGGTAATACCATAGTATATAGCTTGGGTCGTTGACACGCCATTAATTATAATAATAATAATTTATTTACTTCAGACAACATTTAAGGTCCATTTTAATGTTAGTAGAGCTTATCCTATATTAATACTTAATAACTAACAATGAAATTGGCCTCTGTGCGAGTGTATACATCATCGGGCAATCAGGTCTATCAGCTATTATAGATTTGACACATTCGCTTGGTGTTTTAAAAAATGGCATCAAATAGTATACGTGTTTATTTTCGCATTAGAGGTAGTTTGAGCAGAGTGCCTCAAATTCATTATTGTTCAGCACGTCATTTGTATTTCGTAATCTTACTTCCACAATTGAGATATCAATCCGCGATGCTGGTATAAAACTAGCTATACGTAACTTACCTACTGCATTTAAGAGAGGTCATTTCATTAATAACACGAGAATACTGTGATTAACACTTAAATTTTTTTTAATTATATTTACAATCTGTGGGTACAACTAAAATAATAATGTAACAACCCTACGCTCCAAGCGAAGTGTAGGCATATTTAGCATTGTGGGCGAGAATTTGAAGTGGAAGGACGCTAAAAGATTTAAAATTTTCAATTATATATAACAAACAAAACATGTCATAACATGTTTATGGAAAAGTTTCTGGCAGAAGGATCAAGATATAAAAGGCAAATGGTATGGAATGGATGAAATGAAATGGATGGTATGGAAGCATACAAGAAGAAATTATGAGTTCAAAATTCAACGTCTTTTATTAGCAAGTGAACTAAATGATTTAAGTGAAAGTGAAAACATGAATAATGACTCTCGGCGCATAAGACTATTTAAAAAACCCAAAGTTCTTTTGGCCATTCTACAAGTGCATTAAAAACACAATAGAAAATATTTATTCAGGATCCCGAAAACTAAATTAAGACTCAAAGGACTTACATCCAATCCAAAAATCGTAATAAAAAAATAGGCATATTTACGGGAGTTGCCATAATTGAACTCATTATACTATGGTAATACCGCCAAACTTTTCAGCAGGTTACATGGTACTAAAAGGTTATTAAAACTAGAAATAAAAACATTTTATGTCAAAATAAATACATACATTTATTTATAAAATCACAATTTACATCTCAATAGAGAAATATGTCTTATGTACAAGCAAATTGTCTAACATAAATATATTCTAAAAAGCGTTGCACTGTAAACTCTATACGACTCGAAAAATCAACTTGTACTTTTCGATGGAAATAAACCTTGTCTCAAAAAGCTCTTAATATGACTATCATTTGAGCGTTTAGTTTCTTTTATTTTTACTTTTTGTACAAAGTTTACAATAGTCAAGGCAAGTGAAAAAGTCTGATCCTTTGCCATTGAAAACATGTACTTTTCTTACATTCTGATGATATGATTACTGAACTATTTGCTTAAAAATCATCATAGTTATAAATAACAAAATAAATGGCACTCGAGTTGTATATTAAGGTTAGGCCACACAGACGCGGTACGGCGTGAAACACGGTCCGGGGCCGGACCTATGGGAAACGAATGCGTACCGAGGCGTGCCACACAGGACTTCCACGCATAGTTCGCGCAGTAACACACGTATTTTAAAGAAAATATCATATCGCTATCGGATTAAGATCAAGAATTTCTGCTTTTATTGGCGTTACGGAGGGAACGCAAAAGAAATTAGGTGCATGATATCAATGCGAGATGCTAAATTCATATTGAAACTTAATTAAACACACTCGAGAGGTGTAAAAAAGTACAACGAGCAATCCCGGTGAAGCCCCCCACCGCTGCCATTCTGTGTGGACGGTTTCATAGAGCTTAATGGAATACGGCTTTGCATCCGCACCTGTCTCACGGGCAATCCAGGCCCCGGCCCGCACCTGCTGGTCATAGCGTTCGGCCCCGGACCGCCCCGCCACACGGTTTCAATGTGGCAGGGTGCATAAGAACTCACACAATACAAAAATTCCCAGGCCCGGAATGCTCCCGCTACCGTGTCTGTGTGGCCGGAGCGTTATATCAGAAGTTTTTTATAAGGTTCAAATTACATTGCCACAGAGCGAATGGTTGCGATTGTTTGAAACCATAGGTTTATGTCAATTGTGTAAGGTACAAACTAGATACGAGTCAAAATACAAGTTGCGCGTCTAGCGTCTCGGGAATACCTGCAGCTACCATATCGTATCTAATTTGTACGTTACGCAATAAAGTTCATTATGCTATGTAGCGTTGGGTCATGGAAAAATTTCCGTTTAGAAAAATCATGTTTTCTGAATGTTTTTCCAACATTTTTCCACACTTGATAGTTGGCAACTGTCAAAAGTTGAAGCTACTGAACGTAACGATGGAGCCATTGTAAAGAGTTTTTTCCTTTTATGATGCTTGTTTTCTTCGCTGTTGTCCAATCATTTTAAATCTCATTTTTCTCTAACTTGGTTTTCGCTAGAACTATTTTAAAATTCAGGCTAAATAAAACTTCAAAAGATATATCAAAACTTAAAACATAATAATTATGAGCTTTTGAATTGTATTTTACCCGAAAATATTCCACTATTTGAAATTTTTTGGAAAATTACCCAACAGTAATGCTACGTACAATACAAAACTTCGCTTCCGTACCGTGGCAATGTGAATTGAGCCTAATAGAGCCAAGTTCAAGAAACAAAAGGTTTAATGTTTTCATTTTTTAAATTTGCTTTGAAAAACAGTTTCAAAAGGTACAACAACAATACTTATCACTTGATGTATATAATACATTTATAACAGGCAAGATTTATTTCTTGAATCTATTTCTTTTAAATAAAATCAATGATTTTTGAGCCACACCTAAAAAGTTAATATCACAAGACATCTTTAGTACTTCATTTATTACCTCAATACACAATTATTTTCAAGAATTCGCACCCTCGGTTTAATAAGGTCACATCTGCAAAATGAGAGCTTTTCAGGAGAGAGGTTTAAAATTAGTAGATTACTTTTTTATGCTTAAATGGATTTGTTTTATGTATTTTATATTATTTTTAAAATTTGACACGTGGCTTTATTATACCAAGGGCTATTCTAAACATTTAAGTCGAAAACCTAACGTTTAGCCTTTTATGGAATATATTTGAAGTATGATTTTGGTACATGTTACGAACGATTTTTTTCCCTCTTTACACAATGGTATTTTTTTGGTCTGTAGCTCCTGATCTCATATAGGATGGAAATTGGCACGCTACTGTCTCACGGTATTCTAAGTATTTATTAACATTCTGAGTAAAAGCTGACAAGTTACTTTTTGATTCTGACGTGATGGCGCTAGTAGAAGAAGGTCTTTAAAATTTTGAAACATGAAGAATTTGGCCTATCGATATCATAAGGCACTTCGTACAGCTGTCACATTATTGAAAGTTACTGCATCTCTATGAGATTGGTGACAATTCTACCATCTCTTCTTTGTCTTTCGGTAAAGGAAAACATAGTGATGAAACCGGCACGTCCAAGAAAGTTCATAACCCACGGAAAACGTGTGATGTTCCCAACTCGCATTGGGTCAGCGTGGCAAACTATGGCCTAAATCCTCGCCTAAGAGGAGACCCGTACCCAGCAGTGAGACGTACAAATGGTTTCATGATGATGATAATATGTTTTTCATTAAAAATACGAGTATAATTTTCTCAAGTTAATTTAAATTGTCATTGAAAAAGGACTGTCCAAAATAACTCGGTTAAAAGACATACAACAGTCAGGGTAAATTTGAACGGCCCCCTAAGCAGATTTTTCTCAAACAGTTTTTTTTTCTAATTCGTCTTTTTAGTTAAATTATTCTAAATTTCGGCATAAAAGGGCACTCGTTAATCAATAAAACCTATTCAGACCAATACATTTTTATTTTAATATCTGTACAAACCTGAGTAAACTACCCAAAAATTACCCAACTTCACTGTACAATGCGTGTCAAGTTATATTAGCATTGTATATGAACACCATTAAAATTTTTAAACGAACAGATTTACGTATTTAAATTTATTATCACTATAAGCTTCAACCCGTTTTCTATACTTTAAAAAGGAGGTGCTGAAGACAAGTTACAGGCCCACAAACTTACATTTACAATCAACTCATATTTGTTTAACATTGCGCAGTTTTGTAATTTGTATTTTCGGGTTTAATTAAATTGGTTTAATTATATGGCTGTTTGGTCATATTCATTGACTAAGACAATAGGAACCATCGATATGCTTATATTAAAACCGTTGATCCGTTTTAATGACCGTCATTCGATGTGCTTACCGTCTTTCCATTTCTTTTTTGATCTTTCAAATGCTTCTATAATGCACGACCTGCAGAATGAACATATTTAGTTAGTATCGTCCAGAGAAATACTGCCACCTTACATATTTGTGTCGCCAAGCAGTAATGTTAGCATTACTGCGATTCGGTTTGGAAGGGTAAGGCTGCTGGTGAAATTACAGGTACATGGAACTTGTTCACTTAAGTCTCAGGATGACGGGCGCAGTGGCAGTGCCTTAAAGTTCTGTGTGGCACTGCAACTGTTATGGAAAAGCGTGTCGCTTACCACCAGGCGCACGACTTATTCGTCTCGTCACTTGGTATTGTAAACAATAACCTAACCTCCGGTTAAAAAAACTGACATCTGATTGACTGAATGACTGAAATCCTCTAGTTTGCCACCCTTAGAGGTGGAATATTTTCTTGAAATTTAAATGGGACCACATCTGAGGTACCTTCTTTCCAACAGAAAAAGAATCATCAAAATTGGTTCACACATGGCAGAGTTATTGCGTAACATACCTACAAAAAAAGAAACAGACGAATTGAGAACCTCCTCCTTTTTTTGAAGTCTGTTAAATATTTAAACAAATTTTTATTGTTTTTTTTTGTCCTTGCAAAATATTATTGTTCAGCCTTTATTAAAATTGCCAGACAAAGCGAGGCAATGAAAAGTTCCAAAAGGATGATAGACGACGAAGGGCCACGAATGTTGGGACGAACAAGTTGTGCGCCTGGTGGTAAGCGACACGCCTGTCTGTAGTAGTTGCAACACCACTCAGAACTTTAAATAGCTAAGATCTGAGGGGCACTGTCACTGCGTTCGTCATCCTGAGACGTAAGTTAACAAGTCTCATGTGCCTGTAATTTCACCAGGAACGCAGTAATGCTCATATTACTGCTTGGCAGCAGAAATAGTTATGGTGGCAGAACTTGCCTGGACGAACTCTTTCACAAGGGGGCTCTAATGCTACTAAAGTGTTTTGATTTGTTGATACTTTCTTACCTAAATAGTGATTGGTGTAATATGTAAGCTGACACGTGTCCGGCATCCACGTAGCGCACCTCTGCACCGGGCCAGATTTCTTCTAGGGTACCTACGTCGTCACGAGGAACATAGGCGTCATGCTTTGCACATACCGCTGTAAAATTGAATCACTTACTTAAGTACCTTAAGAGCCTTGAACACAGCCATAAAGTTGCCTGCTTATCGGTATTCTACAAGATAGGAGTGTGCCATGGAATTGCATGATTGTATTACGTTTTCCCATTTTCATCATACCCCTATGATGAAAATGGGACTAGCCTGGGGTTACATTTTATATGGCGAACGGCTATGGAGTGGATTTCCCTGCCTGCAGACCTATTGCCTGAACGCTATAACTGCCGTTTCAAGGCGAGAGTGAATCTGAAATTCCATCGTCGACGTTATCGTCACTTTCCAGCGGTGAGAGGGAGGTCAAATGCGCACTTTTATAAAGGGATGGGCCCTCACGTGTTCTCTGGGCTGCGGAAAGGGACCAATCAATCATGGTAAGATTTTATTTGGTCATTTGGTCTATTAAAATCGATAACAGCAGGTTATAACTGAGGGTTTTACCAAAGTTTAAACAACAATAGATGCTGTACAAATACAGATTATTATTATTACGCTTTATTATAATTATTGTGTTGCTTTGCTATGTATATTACTAATATCATTAACAACAACTTTTGTTCCATATTACATATTGATACAAAGATGCAACGCACAGAAAAATTACGATTGGTCTCGAACCAGTGTCTGTTTGTCAAACCGGGGTAACCGCTCTTATCAACTGAGGTACAGATAGAGTCAACAATCTTACGCATTTTTCTGTGTGTATTGCAGATCTGTATTGGGTTTAAACGGCTTTTTTATACTGGTAGCTTAGCTTATGGTTTTGGAAAAAATCAAATTATGCAAATTTCGACAAATCGATAAGTTAAATTGTGAGTTACTAATTTTACAGAAATGAATTTTTAACTGACTTCAAAAAAGGAGGTTCTCAATTTGACTGTATTTTTTTGTGTGTGTTACGCGATTGCTCAGGTATTTGTGAGCCGATTTCGATTATTCTTTTTTGTTCGAAAAGGGGGTACCTCATTAGTGGTCTCATAAAGTAAATATTTTACTTTCAAGTGTAGGAAATTAGAGAATGTATCCGGTTTATTGGATTTCACCCACTTTCCGTAAACCTATTTCAATAAAACTTCGCAAATATATGTAATTCAGATAATTTTTGAGATCGATTTGGTTTTCATAAAAAAGTTATAATTACTAAAATCTAACCTAAACATAACAAAAAAAAAACGCTTACCAATAATTAAAGAAGTATCATACGGTATAGAGAAGTTGCTCAAATGTGTGCATTCATCCATTATGCCTCTCATGAACTGCAGCGTTTCTCTGTCCCGCCAATGTATTTTGCTTATGTCTATCTTCTTCCCACTGCTTCGCAGAAACGGTATATTCACCCAGAAGTCTGGCCTTAGATCTGTCATGTTCCATCTCCATTCTTTTTTTGTTGTTGCCACTGCGGTTGTATTTGAAAGTCCGTAGATCTAACACGACCAGTGCGCAGGCCAAGGTAACAAAAAACAAAATCAGCCGCACGCACGTCGCCGTGCGTAATTTATACTATGTATTTTGAGCATCCGATTCCCACAAAACATATATATATATATATATTATTATTATTAAATGCCGTGAGACGTCTGCGTGTCTATTTTTTTAAATTCAGAGCGCCTGAAGTTTTTTGAAGGCAAGTAATTGTTATTTTTAATTCCAGATACAAAACTGTCTTTATAAATTTTGTGTAATTTTTATTCAATCAATCTTGAAATTCAATAACTTTTAAAGATAGTTTGCTATAAAAAATCAGGTATTTTAATTATAATATATTAAACAAAAAAAAAAATTATTATTTTAATTACAATATTTAAACTACTTTCTCTCCGTGTCATATAGACGTGCGACAGCTTGTATACAATAAACTCAACAAGGGCCCGTCTACAGCTAAACGTCTGCCGGCCGTGCGAGACAAAACTTTCAAATGGTTTGTTGGACAAATATGAACTATATTTGTACCACGTATGTAGTCATTACACAGAGACAAAAAACTGGTGAAATTACAGGCACATCAGACTTGTCAACTTATGTCTCAAAGTGACGGGCGCAGTGACAGAGCCCCTCAAATCTTTGCGATTTAAAACTTGGAGAGGCACTGCAACCGTTATGGACAGGCGTGTAGCTTACCATCGAGCGCACAACTTGTTTGTCCCATCATCATTTGGTAGGCATTATTAAAAAAAAAACACATTTTCAGTACACCGTTAATTACACAGCGAATGTTGACTGCTCTGAACAATGGAAAACTTCTATTATGTCATACTGTAATATATCAACTATATTAACGGATGACTCACGTACTTAAGTCGCATTTTTGCTCGGCAATTTTTCGTCGAGTCACCGCCGCGGAAATGTGATCACCAGTGGTTGAGTCAAGCCACTACTCGCGGCCACTAAATGCGACCAGCAGTGGCTTAGTAAAGCCATTGCTCGCGGCCACTAAATGCGACCACTAGTGGCTGAGTCAAGTCATTACTCGCGGCCAGTAAATGCGTCCACTAGTGGCTGAGTCAAGCCACTACTTGCGGTCAGTAAATGCGACCACTAGTGGCTGAGTCAAGCCACTAAATGCGATCACTAGTGGCTGACTCAAACCACTAGTCGCGGACAGTAAATGCGACCACTAATGGCTGAGTCAAGCTACTACTTGCGGCCACTAAATGCGACCAGTAGTGGCTGAGTAAAGCCACTGCTCGCGGCCACTAAATGCGAACACTAGTGGCTGAGTCAAGCCATTAGTCGCGGCCACTAAATGCGACCACTAGTGGCTGAGTCAAGCCACTAAATGCGATCACCAGTGGCTGAGTCAAGCCACTACTCGCGGCCACTAAATGCGACCAGCAGTGGCTGAGTCAAGCCACTAAATGCGATCACCAGTGGCTGAGTCAAGCCACTACTCGCGGCCAGTAAATGCGACCACTAGTGGCTGAGTCAAGCCATTAAATGCGATCACCAGTGGCTGAGTCAAGCCACTACTCGCGGCCAGTAAATGCGACCACTAGTGGCTGAGTCAAACCACCAGACGCGGCCACCAGTCGCAACCACTAGTGGCTGCACACGGCCATTATAAAAAAAGACATACGTGCGTCACTCAGCCGGTCAACGTTTAGCATTAAGAAATAACTATGATTATAGTTGACTCACCTTGATCATCTGGAGGTTTTATTACTAAAATGTTATCTTTCTGTACAACTTTAGGTGGAGGAGGCGATTTGTCTTCTGTGATAATGGTTTCTGGCTTGGGTTCTTTCGGGTGCGAGATTTCACTTGGTGTGTCTAATTGAGTATTTTGATTGTGTTGATCTCTGTCTCTTTTGATGTCGGCTAAAAGAAGTTGTACTATTGGTTAGAAAACACTCAAACAAATATTCTTTTTACCGAGTTTTTAGGTTTTCGTGATTGTTATACATAGGAAATGAAACTATTTTTTTTAATTTTCTGGTTATCGAAATAATTTTTTTATTACAAGAAACGATAGTAATATAAAGTTTCTATCCCTGCAATATGGTCGCTTCTTTTCTTCTTTTCTTTTTTGGAGAACTAAATTAATAACTCCAAATCGTCATCGTTCAGAAATTAATTGCTAGATGTCAGCGAATTGATTGAAATTTCAATATAATGTCAAAACGTTGTAACTTGCAATGTGACGAACTTTCGACGATAGGCCAACAGGGTTTAAATTATATTAACAATCCAGAATTTGTTATTTCTTGCGATACGGGCACCAGCTAGTCTATCTATAAGTTCTTACGTTTTTATAACCGCTACACCACGAGTAGGTTACGCCGATTGAGAAATCCTTTCGCCACGACGGCAAGCATAATAATGTACGCCACCAATACGATAAGAAGAAGAATTGAAAATGTCAATTCACTTACCAACTTTGCATTTAAGAAGAACTTCTTTTAACTGCAATTTGGTTAATTTGTTAATTTCATCTATATCATACGGCTCCAGTACAAATTTCTCGTTCGATGTCAATTTATCATACAACGATTTACTAATTTTGTTCTCCTCTAACAATAGCTTCAGTTCTTCGTCCAAATGTTCTATATGCGCGAAGGATTCTGTTTGTACAGCTTTATGAGTTTGCAACTCTTGTACTTGTTTGCTTACGTCTATAATTTCGTTTTTACTATCTGTGACTTCTATTTCTTTACTAGTGACTGTATCTTTGGCAGGTTTGTTCAATTCGTTGTTTGGACTGTTCATATTTGTTTCTTTCTTAATTGTAACTGGACTAGCAACTGTGTGTAGTTGGTTTAATATTTTTTCTGAGTACGTGCGTGCGAATTTCCGGCCTGCTAGGAATGCCTCGTCAACTATGGTGACCATTTTTGATAGTTTCTCTCTATATATGCCGTCTGAGAGATACTGGTCTTCTAAGAGATCCCAGTTAATCGATTGGGACATAACTCCCTAAAAAAATATTAAATAAAATAAGTAAAAATAAGTAACAGGTAATTTAGTAGCAGTAGAGCTACTTGTGAAAGAGTTCGTCCAGGGAAGTCCTACCACCTTGCCTATTTCTGCCGGTGAGGTGACGGTGAAATTACAGCATCGAGTATACTGGCTGTACATTTGAAAGTGGGACATACTTATAGAGTGCGTTATATTCCTGATTCTGAACCCAAAGAAATAATAAACTAATGAACTTAAACTTTACAAAAAATATTTTTTTAATTTTTTTTGTCGACTCTTACTTGAGAACAACATTAGTTATCGAAATCTATGCACATCACTATTGCTGCTCCGAAGCAGCGGCTTGTGGCGGCACGGCGGCGAAAAACAAAGCACAGGTCGGGGTGTGGGCGCGGGCGCATACGCGAAATTGCTCAGTGCACGATCTAACGAAGACACGTAAATTATTTCTACTTCCGGTCGCCCGATCGCCGCAAAATGGATATGTATTCTAACGTCGAATTGACTGAGATGGTGCGACTTTACGCAATAAGTGGTGATAGTGTGAGGCAAGCTATTGAAATATTCCCAAATCGGAGTATACGCGGAGGATGTGAACAGTGTCGAAATGTTGCGTGAGAGGATTATCTCAGCATTTTATACTGTGAGACGAAATGTGTTTGTGTTGCACAATTTAAAACAAAATTTACTATGCCGTGCTAGACTATGCATTGTAGAAAACGGTGGGCATTTTGAACACTTGCTCCGTACCACGTAAGTGTAAATAAACTATAAATAACTAAAAAATCAATCATTGTAAATAATTTGATTTCATATTTGTAACTAAGCAAAAAACCTCAATTCTTATTAAATGATAACTAGTTACTAAATCATAAACTTATCTTTTTTAGTACGTAAAACATTTCGATGATAGTTCAAGTAAAAAATAATTAACATAAGCTAAAACGTAAATGTGAAATCATTGTTATTGTTTCTGTCTCACTCGGATCTCGCTTGGTAGTATTCCCATTGCACTCGAAATCAAGCGTAAAGGAAAACTGTTTATTCCTATGTACACTTCAAAACACATTTGTTGATTTATTTTTTGTTCTATCCAATATCCTAATTTTATTTTAGTCTATGTTAAGTTGTAACATGATTTACTATGACATTTATGAATGATGTATGAATATGAATGTCTCACTTTCAAATATACAGCCTGTATAACCAAAAATAGAGACGAAATGTAATTTAATTTGTTTGAAAACTATTCTGCCAAATCACCACGGTGGCAACTGCGTTTCAATTGGCCAGCCCGAATTCGAAACAATTGACGGGTGTCGTAAATTGTTTCACTTCAAAAATCACCAGTTTAACTTGAGCTTTGCTATAATGGACGAAGATTGAAAAAATACATATTTAGTACTTAATTACCGATGAAATGTTATAGATATTATCTTTATTACAATAAATACAGAATATTTTTGGAAAACACGGAGACGTACACACAGGTCAGTTGTTGGCGCTGTAATTTGTGATTTCAGCGCAAACGAGTTGATATTTAAAAGTGCTATAAGGCTCATTTGCCTGATGAGTTGCCAGGGATGGATGGCCCTTATTTCGTCTCTGCTTCTGGTGGTCTATACTCGATGACATGAATGGCAGGCAAATGGGACTGGTCAACTTATGTCCAAGGGTGACGGGCGCAGTAGCAGTGCCCCTCAGATCTTTGCGATTTAAAGCTCTGAGTGGCACTGCAACTGTTATGGACAGCCGTGTAGCTTACCTTTAGGCGCACGACGAGATCGCCTCGTCACATGATATTATAAAAAAAAGTACACGTAAATAATAAGTAAAAGCATAGTATAAAGATATTAAGTGGGAGCTGGAATTTGCATTATGTACTGGGATTTGTGTGTTGACGGGAGAATTTCTGGTTGTATTTGTAATAACAGTAATAAATGTGTTTACTTACTAAGTAACAGGGAGTAGGTAATTAAACTTGTTAAAATAAATTAAAAAGTAGGACTAGACCATTTATATTAAGTAACCAGTATACAGTATACAAGTATCTTCCGTATTTGTAATTTTGTTTTTGCGATTTTTATGCGAACGGCACAACATTACACATGGAATTCTGAACTCTCGCTAGTATCATTACATAATAAGACAGTAGTGTGACTGCATATAAACGTAGCAGTCGGCTTGTATGTGTGCGCGCCTGTCCCTCGTCTTGTAATGACCAGTGATCGAAATTGAGGGATTTAATAATTTGCAGCGCATTTGTCGATAAATACATCAGCGAATAACACGATGTATAGACGCGACAACAGCGTTCGGATCATCGAGTATATACCCAGAAATAGAGACGAAATGAGGGTCATCCATCCCTGGTAACTCATCAGGCAAGTGGGCCTAATATCACTTTTAAATATCATCTCTCGTTTGCGCTGTAATCACAAATTAGACAGCTGAAATAGTACAACGCCAACAACTGACCTGTGTGTACTTCTCCGTATATTCCAAAAACGTTCTGTATTTATTGTAATAAAGATAATATTTCTAACAATGGGAGGCTGTTCCATTCGGTGTTGTGGGAAAAACAGCAAAACTAATTACAAAACAAATGGAATCACATTTTATCGGTATTAATTACCGATGGAATGTGGTTTCAATTTTCGTCCATTGTAGCAAAGCACAAGTTAAACTGGTCGATTTGAAGTGAATCAATTGACGACACCCCGGGCTGGCTAATCTGAGCGCAGTTGTCACCGTAATGATTTGGCAGAACAAATTAAATGACAGTTCGTCTTTATTTCTGGTTATATACTCGATGGTTCGGATATATTCGTGGATTCTGAGTTTTCCCGATGTGTAATATATACGACCTGATACTGTACGACTCTCCGTAAACTGACGTTCTGCATTAGAAAATTTATAAACGCACGGTTGTAAAAATAATAACAATTTGAACACAGGCAAGTAACACAAACATCAGAAAATACACTAAATTGTCTACCTCGGTGGCACAGCCTTTAACGTCTCGGGTTCGGTTTTCGATAGGACCAATTTAGGGAGACCAACTTTCGTAAGTTATATTTATTTTATTGAATATCATGATGTTTTTATTACCATGACATTAATATACATATTTCTGAAGATAGAACAATAGAAAGAAAATTTTCTTCGATCTGACTAGCTTCGAACCAGCGTCTGTTGCCACACCGGGGCTACCGCTCTTACCAACTGAGCTCCAAACCGAGTCAGCAGATCTTACGAATTTCCCTTTTGGCTTGTTGCTTTCTAAATTATTTCTGGTCTGGGTGTTATGACCAGTGCTTCGGTTCATTTTGTTGTAGTCGTAGTACCGGGAATTGCCTAGTTTGAGACCATGTCATTCGTGTGGTTGTTACTTTTTTGGGATGTCACATACAACAAATTTTAACGACTTACTCTAAATTAAGTTGAAACATAGAAAGTATTTTCTAATTTTAAGTAGTTAGAAAAAAAAATCGAACATTTCGAGAAAAAAAAGGTACAAAAAGTAAAAATAGGACTTGCGGTTACCTGCAAGAATACAGCGGAAGCAGTCGACCAAGACAGGCAAGGGACCAGAACAAGCGGCTTCGGCCAGTTTGTGGCTGCGAGTGACGCCATCTGTAGCATGTAAGTAAATTATAAAATTCTTTATTCTCTCCACAATTTGTAACAGTCACATATTAATCAGCAGCCGAAACAAAAGTAATACGTACTGGCTGTTTTTTTTAAATTTATATTTATTTTTCTCTTATTGAAAATGAAACGGTTTTTTCCGGATCTAAGTTACGAATATTTTTTTTATTATTATTTTAAAGTAAAAAAACCCTATTCTGAACTATATTTACAGAGGTCATAATTTAAATACCTTCTTTTTAATTTACTAAAGAACAATCCCTGAAAGCCGTGGTAGCCTGTTGTTTGACCTAACGGCTATCAAGCAGAGGGTCGTGGGTTCGAGCAAGGGCTTGGACCTCGTAACCTTTTTGCAATTTATATGCGAAATTTAATTTGAAAGTTACCATGAGCTTTTCAGAAAACATTGTGAGGAAACCTGCGCACATTTCCAAATGCGCACTGGACACGCGTGGGAACTACAGCCCATACTCTCCCATTGCGACTGTTCTGTACCCAGTTATGTACTTATATATAGTTCATATTCGGACTGTTAATACAATAGTGTATTAACTCAAAAGTGGACTTTCTCAGAATCAATGAAAAACTAATTCCATAGACACAAATAATTTCCCAAATATATTTAAAAATAAAATGTAAACAATAATGTCATACTTTTGAATATGGATTATTTTGGGCAGGCTAGCTCACATACAGTGTCTCATTTTCAGTTAAGTAGATATCTTTTGATTGTTTCTTACAATATTCTAACGACGGTTTTTTTGACGTGTAGAGAATAAAATTTTACGTTCAATAATGATATAATAGTAAATTTCACATATTTTGAGTTACAACGCTATTGCAATAGCAGTGCTATATAGGGTAACTAATATGACTTATAACCAAAAATCAGTCGACAAGTGAATGAAGTACACACATGTCCACCCATGGAGAGGCCGGTGACGCCTAATGGGCCGAGGCCGTTGCGTTCGCACCAGTGGAACAGCACAAGCGACTCCAGGATCAAGCACCCGCCCATCACGAATATGTCCGACACGTTGTGGAGAGAAGAACGACTGCAATATTGTATCCGCGTGACAAGTTTGTATTAACTAGACATCCCAAAATCAATGAATTTTTCTTGGTCAGACAATGAACAGCAATTATCTGGTCTTATTGTATGGTTATATTAGAAATTTCCCACAACTATGAGTATTATAGCAGCAAAATTTACTATGAGACATTACTCAGAACACACAGATCACCAAATTGTTTTCAGTCTGTTTTATTAATTATTGTTATGTATTCATATTATCTATAATATATGATATAATATATGTTTATATTAGTATTTATTATGTAGTGCTTTTTACGATATTGACCCACTGTCTTGAAGAAGCGACTTTGCCTCCCTATATCTGTCCAACACTCGCCGCCGGCAGGGAGTCTATCCTCACACTCTGGAACCGAGTCGATCTCGTACTGTACGGATTCAGAGGAGCTTTCTCCCATGTACAATTTATTAGGTTGTGGAATGAACTCCCTGTCGGGGTTTTCCCGCAGGAATAAAGCATGGAGTCCTTCAAAAGGGGTTTCAGAAGGCTTTCCATCAGGCGGGCAGTGTGCTTGTTTGCTGCCTACATAATGTAAAAAAGTGCATTAAAGAAGATATTTTTTAGTTGCACCCCTTTCACATGTACGTCTCTAGTTTCAACAATTTTTCATAAATCATTATTTTTAACCAAATGTGTCGTGTTAGTGTCGTCTGAAATAAATTGCTACATAGCAATAAGGCCTGTTACGTCAAATTACTGTTGTGTGTTGCCACTGTAATTTTATGTGCAATAAGGAATATTTCATTCATTAATTTTGTAACAAAAAAGTTAGGTAACTATATCAAGGTGATACCGAAAATTTTGTAACAATGGTACTCTTAATATCTTAATTAGCCTGCAATAGTGTTAGCAGAGGGATTTCTGGGCATAGGTGTCTCACCCGAACTTCAAAATCTCTCTCTCTACCCACAGCAATTTTTATCAAAATTATAAAACAAAACTCAGAAAAAATTCCTTCCATTCGGATTCGAACCGACGTCTTCTAGCATACCGTGCCAGACGCTATACCAACTAAGCCACAGAACCAACCAGTGGACCTCACGAATTTTTCTATGTGCTTGAGTCGTATCTTTGTATTTGGTTTTTTGACTTTTTTTCTGAGTGTTTGATCTTTGTATTAATAATTCTAACAAACTAGTGGAGTAATTTCACATAAAAATAATTGAATATCAATTCAATAAAAACATTATATTAAACAATATTTAAATATGAAATTTCACGTTTAGTGACGTACTAATTTCTTTTTCTTACTTAGTACTATTTGAATTATGAATCTAGTACCAACACCTGATCTGTAGGTTTCCGTAGTCCGTAGAAGGGGTTCTCCAGGATGATGCCGCCGATTCGCGCTTCCTTCAGCAGCGGCTTCACCATAAGATTCCGCCGTCGCCAAAAGAACTGCAAAAGTCAAGAATTGATAATTCAAATTCAAAATTGGAAATTTAACTGTTGTAACATTGAATATTCTTATGTTCTACTACCATGATATTTATTTTGTATGGTATTCGATAGCCGGGTTCACGATTCTTTGCGTTTTTCGCTTGGTTGCGTTTTCTGGGTACATGACGTAGAAATCTGACTTCCGCGCAAAGGCGTTCACGAGTCTTCCGCTATGCGTTGCGGAGACTTGCGCGCATGCGCGGCGGCTTGCCTTTGTTTGGGTTGTCGACACTCTTGAACCGGCTGCTGCTGTGTGATTGGCCAGTGGTGCTGTCCTCCGCAAACGTTCCTTGTTGCTTGCGTGGAAATATCAAGCTTGCTAGATATCAAACTCACGCAACACAAAGAAATCCAATGCAAAGCAAGAGGCCAGCGCTAGCGAGCGACTCGTGATCAGTCCTACCTGCGCGTACGCGATACGCGATAGATGTTGTTAGTCAGTGCTGGAAAATGGTGTTAAACATCTTCATCTACGAAAATAATCATATTATTTTGTTCATGCAGTCCACAAAGATTTCGTACTTATATTGATTTTAACTAAGGGCAAACAACTATGCAATTTAGACTTGACGTCATGTCAATGCCAAATAGTTTTATACCTAATGACGTCAAGTTTGAATTGAAATAGTAATTTATATACTATAGGTAGAAAAAACTGGAGTTTTGCCAAATCCTTCTTGCGTCATTGGTGACAGAAAGAAATCACGTTTCATTTTATTTATCATCATTTGACGCAATGAAATTGCTCCAGTACACAAGTTTAACATTGTAATGAATCATGTATCTTGTTACGTGTGCTCTTATCAGATTGTTTGTTTTGGAGAAAGGAGTGTAATATAGATTCTTACCATAATATATTCGAGTATTTATAACACAATGCCTTTATTTAATTCAGTAGTTATTTATTTTGATTAAGAAATAATGGATTTTTATTTAAACATTAATTAAAACAAGTTTGATCCATTTGGATTAACCTTGTTTGGATAAGCCTTTTATTAACATTGCCTGTTGATTGTTAGAAAAACAGAGCCCACATCGACCTAAAGGCTAGGGTGTAAGCAAGTGTTAACATTAAATGATGATGCCTTAATAGTAAAGTATGTTTACGTACTCTCTTTAAAGAGTAGAAAACCTTCAAGGACCTCTATGCATATTTAACCCATGAGTTTGTTTTGCATGGTAACAAAAATACATTAATTGCGATTTGATTAACTAGATATTGAAAAAACTTTGATTACCACAATTTTGAATTTGGTTACCGACAGAATAAATACAATTATTTTCATACAGAACTCACATGAAAAATGCACACGAAGACGTGGAAAAGCAGAAACATATATGCACAAATACATATTATACAAAAATAAATAATATATTTACTGTTAGATGATAACTTACATGATCTCCTGTGCCAGCTAAATGCAAGCACATGGGTTTGCAGTTCTCAGGCCAGTGTAAAGGCATCAGAGTTTGGAAGTGCGCCTTCTGCGCAATTTCCGGAACAATACCAGGGAGATATCGCTCCAGAGGTGTTGTGAAGTATCCTTCTAGGAGCTTGCAGTCTGACAGGTTTTGTTCCTGAACATATTTTTCAGTTGGATATACATAGATATAAAAGTGTTTTTTTTGTACCAGATAATCATATTTATCTGCTCTGAAACCAAAGAGCTCTCTGTTCTAGACTTTCGGAGTAATGTGATCACTCCAAGAGCATTCAAACCAGAGACAACTCCCTCACTGGAGATCGTAGGTAAGACCTCCTCATCTAGCAGGAACTGTTCTAATCAATGAGCCACTCATGTTATCAATTGTTTAAACGAGTTTTTCCCATATGTACCATTTACAGTTTATTTTCCTTCTTTTAAGGTACTTCTGAGACATTTTGGTTTCTGCAATTTTTTAACAAAATGTTTTGAAGGTGTACTGAAAAGAAACTACAAGGAAAATTTTCAATTACCAATAGGAATAACGTTTTTAAACAATTATACTACAATTTAGGGTACATTTTTTAATTTTTGCAATATGTGACTTATAAGTAAAGACAATTTTCTATTAATAATTTTAGTCTATTTCTCTGTGATGCTGTATTTTTATACAGCATATCAATAAGTATACTACTTTTCTATTAACGTCAGAAGAATTTAGTCGATGCATAGTGTTCACTTTGTTGCATCTGGAATTTATATCTCAAACTGTGAAATGTTTCAAACTGACCTAAACATCTCACACATATTATTATTACAAAATCTGTTACACATTCCAAGAGCGTTAATAGGTCATGGCTAAAATCAACTTTTGCATCATCAATCTTCTGGAATAAGGTTCCAGAAAATTCTTTTGACTGAAACTTACTTTTGTGATAGTGACCGGGTAGTCTCTTTCAATAAGTTTGTAGCATTCATCGCGGTTCGATACCACCTTACGGAACTCAAATAACCTGAAAGCAACAATATTGTGGTTACATAAACAACTCTGCAGGACTAAATGCTACATAACCTAAACAAAGAATTTTAAAATTCTTTAAAGAAGTAAACAGCTTTTATAAGAAGGACGTTAGGTATAGGGTTTATAAACTTAGTTACCTTTTCAAATTTTCCGGTTTACCCCATCCTTTAGTAAAAAACTTGGTCAAAAGAATACTCCGGTACACAGCGTCGAGTCGACTGGCGGACATTTTCGTAAAATGGGCGGATTTAGCAATTCAATATATTTTCTCTAAAATAATTTTGCTTCTAGAGCAGTGCTCATGACTTGTTAATACATTTTGTCGAAAAATTGTCAACAAATATTTTTTTAGCGCGGTCAGCTGTTTGGCAGTAGCAACACGTCAATTTTGGGTTGCAACTTTATAAATTTTGCCAAGATCTTTGTAAAAGTATTTCACTTATTAAATATGAAATTTGATATTGCACATACCAGTTAAAAATATCTAAATCACGGACTTGTATATTAAACTGGACCGCGCACTAAGTTAATAAAAAGAGCCGAGTGAATAGTAATATATCTCTTTCTAATAGGGAGTTCATTCATGTTTCAGCCAGCCATATTGTTTTTAATTTTTACAGAAAATGTGGCCGCTTATGGATGACCAAATCTACTAATATTATTTCATGGTACAAATTAGTATACTTATTTGATATGCTACTTCATAATATAAGGTTTCATTGTTGATACATTTATTTTGTATTATTACAGTAAAAGCATATTACCATTAAGATAATTTTATTTAACCAAAATTTTAAAAAGTTAATAGACTAGACACTGCCTAAGATGATTTTATTTAGCGTTGGCAACTTGTTAGACAAGGACAGACCAGTACTTCGGGCTATCTAACGAGTCTCGCTTTTTTACTTTTACTTAAAATAAACCTTAACATAACCCAATAAGGTGTAAATTTGTAATATTGGTATGTCGAAGTGCTCGATCCCGCTTATGAAATATATAAATCTGTGGTCTAAATTTCGTATAAAACATTTTTTAGTAGAAATTTTAAAAGTACTTTTGAATTTGATGCATTGACTTACAATTATATGGACGTCGGGTCCGCGCTAAAAAGTGTCCGCACTTGTAAGGCGCTAAAATCGTATACAGAGCGCCAAACTCCGCTTTAGTCTTCATTTGTTCGACTGACAGCGCGATACTGCGATGACATTACAATTTAAATTTCGAATAGGTTGACTTGGGATATTTTTTTCGTGGTTTTTGTATTAGACCCGTCGTCCATTTATTTGTAAGTCAATGATTTGATGCAAGAATTGTTATTTTGGGAATTACTTTTCAGGTAATTTTAATTAGAATATAGAAACTCTGGAAAGTCATTACGGCACGTTCGCAAACTACGTATAATTTTGTGATTGCACCGAAAATAACACACCTGTTTGTGTGATTTAAAATATTTGATTTTATTTATAGCAAAATATTTTACTCTAATAAGAACGGCTGAAAACATTTCAATCAATGAAAACTATAATTTGTATTAAACATTTTAGGATGTTGCTTATAATTTTTTTGGCAAGTGCTTAAATTATTTTCTAAACGTACATCGATTGCAATGATTGTCGCGGCAACTTTTAAAATTAATTCGAAACATATACAGTACAATAATGGGACAGACGGATATAGTACGTTGACTAAAAATCGTGTAGTCGATTAGGTTTTGTTTTCTTCAAGTGGGGGGCAGCCTTCATTACATATACAATAGACGTTGTCTAAAAACCAGAGCATACAACTAGTATTTAGTGCATGCAACTAAAATAAGGTGTAGTTTATGTATATCTTAAGTGGAAACGTCGAAAAAATTCAACTTGGTGGACCATCACCCCGCCCTTTAAATTCTCAAACTTTTCATCCACGTTTTTGACACACCGACTTAATAGGACTATGACGTATCTCGTGGGGACGATAAAACAAATGACTACCAAATATGGAAGGTCCACAAAGACAGATGTCGTCCGATTGTGTAGTTGAACTAAATTAAAATGCAAATTTTTAACGATAAACAAGCGTAGGTAGAAAAGATTTCTATATATAGCAAAACTAGAACAATTAAACGAATATTTTAAGAAGGAATATGTTTTGAGGCAAGCTAAATATCATTAAATGTCCTTGGTTTCGTGATGACTTAACGTCTACTTAATAATGATTGCTTGATAAAAATTATTTTTAAGCAAGTTTGCAACTGCAAACTAATATGTGGGGAGAGAAAGGGCCATCCTATACTTTGAGTATCCCTTTTGTGGGTTTTCGTTGTCGATGTTTTCACGATTGTTGACGTCGGAAATTACTTAATATTTTGTGATCTACATTGAGTATATTTGTTTAAAAAACTTTTGTAACTATAAATAAATAATAAACAATTACTAGATAACATCACATAGGTAGCTACGATCTCAAAGTAAGTAACTAAGGCACTTGTGTTACAGAAATCGCAAACAACGACGGTACCACAAACACCCAGATCTGAGACAATATTAAAAACTTGTTTCTACATTGACCTGGCGGAGAATTAAAACCGGGACCTCGGAGATGGTGACACCATGAAAACCTGCGTGCAAGCCAATCGTACCACGGAAACTATAGTGGAAAAGTAGGGTAGTTTGCATTAATTTAGACATAACGGATTACTTTATTGTGTCAGTCACCTTAGAGGATGGAAAAAAAAACAGTCAGCCGTGACCATGGAACCTGTAAAGAACTCGAAACTTTGGTTCGTTTCAAAATGGTTTCATTTTCTACGTAAAACTATTTCCATATAAAAAATAATAACCGTTTACTTGTGTTCTACTCCTACGCCTGCAGGCTGATTTTAATTCTAATCGGAATCGGGTAGCCCATCCGAGTCTCGAAATCAGATGGGTTTCCGAGCGAGAAGATGAACCGGATTCCTAGTATATCTTTCTAATTTGTGAGTTAAATCAACTATTGTTCCGATTTGAAATGCCAAGAACTTTCGATCGGCCAGTTGTGAATCGCAATTATGCGCCTCCACTCAAGAAGAGATGCAGTTTCCGATCGGGAGAGGCAATCAAAATCAAGCTGCAGCTCTACTAATTCCATCGCAAGCAAGAAATTAAAAGAACAAAAAGTAGGGAAGCTGTCATTAACAACACAAATACAAACCAAGATGAATCTTACGTAACCAGTTGTGGGCTGCGAAATCATGAGTCAGACTGAAAAAATATTATTCGTTCATAGTCAAACTTGCCAAAATTGCATGCAAAAATCGATCTTTATGAAATAAAATGTTTGTTAAATTACGATTTAAATTTATCGAGTCAGTTTTGTTTGAAAAATTTGAGGTTTTTCACTAATAGAGTTCATCTACGATTTTATATTTGTTTTGAATATTTATTGACGGAAGTTTGATTTTAGTCTTACCTCTTATGGCCTTTGGGTAGTACCTCTTATGGCCTTTGGGTAGATTTTTAAGTACCTGTTTGTTTTGGTTTCGGCGCTAGAAAAAACCAAAGCCCCCCAATTTCCTCCCTCACTTTTATTTTGGGCCGTCAGGGAATTTTACCTATACTTAACAATTTTTTTTAACTGTAAAGAAAACCTGGTATTGTAAAAAATGTTAAAAGTAATTAAGATAATGTATTACTTACTACCTATCCATATATACGTGTAATCGTACTCTAAATTAGTAAAATCCGGTTCAACTCTAACTGGGGGCTTGTCTCGAAGTTTAATTACGTCATTCCCACCTGTCAATATTATTACATAAAATCAAATAGAGATTCGCTCTGGACCTTTTAGAGGGAAAAGTGTCGTTTTTATTTTGACTTTCAATTATTTTGTGAAATCTAGTTTAAAGTGGAATAGGATAGTGCTATAATTGTGCCTTGATAAAGATTAAAACGCGAAATTATACGAATCTCGAACTAAAACACCCATATCGGCCCGTTTTAAGGAATCCCGTGTCAATCCAAACACGCCGCCTCAAATTGCCTATCCTCTTTGTGGCGGCCATATTTACAGAAACATAATTAAACTTCATGTTTAGGCTGATGGCTTTGCCAAAGCTTTAATAAATAAAAAAATAAAAAAATAATAAAACGAAATATGGCGGGAAAGAAAATAGGTAACTGTATTTTTTCATCCTCCTTTTCTAAATCTATATAGTAAAACACCTACATAAAAAAGGACAACGCTTTCAGGAAGCTAAAAGAATTTCAAAATAAAAAACAACAAGAAGCCTTGTTGTTCTTATTGAATTATGCGCACGAGTTTGCGAATTTATTAAAGCAGCGTAGGCGCTACGAACAGTATAAGGATCGCGGTTACACTACACGGACTTGTTTTCTTCACCGTACACAGACAGACGAACAGACGTAAGTGGCCAGTGCTAAAAACTTTTTTTTGTGAAGTGTCATTGTTCTGGAATAGGAAAACATGTGAATTTCGTGGCGGTTATTTAAAATCAACTTTAACACGTTTATTTATTTATTAACTCCAGTTAACAAAACCGATAACTGAAAATTCGTCCGCAATATTTTTAAATTGATTCAAATAAATAGTTTTGAGAACGAGTTCTTGTGAATGTACCTACTCGTATATCAATGATCTTGCACTTATATCATGATTGATACGATGTGTTATTAAGAAAAATTTCAATGTTTCAAGTCTGTGTTTATTTTTAAAATAAAACAGAGTTACAGATTTTATGCAAGCTCCCTAATCAACGTAGAGAGATTTTAATGTATAGTTAAAATCATAATAATAATAACCAAATAAATAACACGAAATTGTAAATTAAAAAAATATAATTAAGTACCTACACCTAGGCGGCCAATTTAAAAAAAATGTGTTTTAACAAATTTGCCATACTAACCGCAGGTACAGCGTTGTAGCTCATTGCCTATTTTAGTCATAGTGTAACAAATACCATTTAGCAAATAATACCTAAATACATACCTATAAAAGTCAGCTTTACTTGTCATGGTATTGTATGGGATATGAGTCATTGACTCAATACGTATTTACAAGGTTAAACACACTTTGTACGAATGACATTGATCAGTATTGATTAAATGCAGATTGAATAATAAATGATAACAAATTCCCGGGTGTCGTTATGTACAGCGTGAAATTTTAATTAATATGTTGTTTTGAAGGGGAAGTTGTGTTTACATAGCTTGATGATTTAGTAGCAGCAGAGCTCCTTGTGAAAGAGTTCGTCTAGGGAAGTACTACCACCTTACCTATTTCTACCGCCAAGCAGTAATGTCACCATTACTGTGTTCCGGTTTTGAAGGGTAAGGGTGCTGGTGAAATTACAGGCACATGGGACTTGTCAACTTATGTCTCAGGGTGTCTGGCGCAGCGGCAGTGCCCTTAAGATCTTTGTGATTTAAAGCTCTGAGTGTCAAATATTTCCGATATTTGACTATTTACAATAATAAACATTATACAATGATACTACAAAATACAATAATAATTAAGAATATTTCTAGAGCAAGAAATGGGAATGAAAAACGGTTTATTAAATTTGGTTTATTAGTAGGTTGAAAATGTTTGTCACGGCAAAATAGTTGAACGTGTGATCAAAAGTATTTAAGTACGTCAGTTGGTGAAAAATATAAGATTAATTAGCGAGTCAAATTCTGATAATCCATTCATAGTTATAGGTGCTAATATAACTATATTAGGAAGTGCTCTACAAGATGTATAAGGATGAAATGACAGCAAAATATTGACGCAAGGTTGTGTTTATTCGATAATTTGTTTGAAAATTCAGTGCAATTATAAAATTATAAGGTTTTGTTGAAGACACGTTAGGCAGGTCATTTGAAAAAAGCAGTCATTACTCCCTATATTAAGTCCTATTACTTTCTGGACACCCAGCACATATTTTTTACGTAATACTGACATTTGTAACGGTCCGTTTTTAAATTTGTAAAGTGTTGCTGTTTTTGAGAGAATCAAGTACATTGTTATAATTATTAATACAAAGATCGAACACTCAGAAAAAACACTCAGAAAATATTAATTAATTAATCTTTAATTAATCTTCTATAAAATTCTTAATTAATCTTTGTATTAATAATGATAACTAACTAGTGGAGTAATTTCACAAAAAATAATTGAATATCAATTCAATAAAAATTTAATTAATCAAGTACATTTTTAGGTGTTATACTATACCTAAAAATGCACTTGATTCTCTTATTTATATTTATTAATCAATTCTATAGTATAACCATGTAAGGAACTTGGGATAAAACAAATTGAGTAGAAGTTAGTGCAACAGGTGATGTTATTGCTAAAGAGTAATATCTATCAACAATGCTTAGGTTTATTAAGTATTTAAAACAATATTGATGATGATGCTGTATTTTCAGATGGGCGAGAAACTGCTATGTTTAGCACCAGTGGTGCTACTCGCCTTCTTCCAAGTTGGAGTCGATGGTGAGTTAACAACTAAGTAACTATTTACTTGATTATTCGTATTATATCTATGTATTGAGTAGAATATTATTAACACGCAAGAAAGTAGTATTGACAGAGACGAATAAATATAATGGTCCAGTTCAAGAAATCTATAAGTCCATTTATGGATTTTATGCATTATCTACACCATTTGCTAAAACTCAACATTGTCTATGCTTTAATGTCACCGTTTTCTTTCTAACAAATCTGTCTATTTAAAAAAAAAAATTTTAATATAATTAAAATTTATAATAAAAATAAATAAATAAATAAAACTTCTTATGATTTCGCGATTTTTATAGGTATATACTCTATATGCTTAAGGTATTAAACATTTTTTTTTAAATTTAAATTGCGTATATTTGTTTTTTTTTTTCAAACAACCCAACGTTTCGGGGACTTTACAGGCCCCATCCGTCCTAGTCATCCGTGACCTGGGACCTAAAGAGCCCGAAACGTTGGTTTGTTTGAATAAACAAATATATGCGATTTGGATCCGAAAAAATGGTTTCACTTCCTATATTTCAAAAACGAAAAAAAAAGAGTGTACAAATATCCAGAAATTAATAATTGGGCTAAGGGATTTCTTGAATTTGAATAACTACATTAAAACCCAAAGCTTTAAGGATACTTAAAGAATATAAAATAAAGGAACATAAAAGAGGTGTCACATTTCATAATTTTAATAGGTTGTTAAATGTTATCAACAGTAGGTACTATCACCAGCAGCTAAAATGTGGAGACACCTTTTTGATACACCGTGTAAATATATAGGGTATAGTATAGGATGAAAAATATCAATGGGATTCGAAAGGGCACTATCTTAGCTATCTTAAGCATTTAAGTGAATTCCTGAGGATATGCATCATTTGCTCATTTGCTCATTTGCTGGAACTTGTCAGGATGCGGTTATTTGCACACGTTGGTTTTGGTAGGTACATTTAATGTTGGGTGATGCCAATCCGTTTTGTCTGAGCCAACAAATAGTGCCGCGAAGATTTTGTATACATGTAGTATTTAGGTAGTATTTTGATTTATCTGTTTCGATTCTATTAAATAAAGATTTAAATAAAGATTAAAGATTTACTTGATGTATTGTTTTGGTTTCTAATGGGGCTGCATGTTCAATAATGATCAAAGCCCTTAAATGAAAAAGAGTAAAAAAAATAAGGTATGTACAGGTAAAGGTAGTTCCACTTCATGTACCTACATAACATTGATTTTTTCCACCCTATAAATGTTGTGCGTATATATAAAGGGGTGAGTTTTAAATGGCAAGTGAAGTTACCTGAGTAGCGTGGAAAACATACATCCATATTAAATCAAAAATTCTTTATAACAAACGAGATTATTGAAATTGTCAGGAAGGTATGTTTTCGGATATAGGCACATTTTCACACACGTTTTCGCGATTGTCACACAATGGAAATAAGACTATTTTTCAAATCTAAGCCGCGTATATTTGTTTTTCAAACAAAATAACGTTTCAGCAGGCATATTACCGATCTTTAGCGACCAGTCGTTTTAGCAATAGTTGCACGATTATCGCTGTCAAAACATAAATTCGTATTACGGAACGAACAATTGCTACCAGTCGACTATTGGTTTCATGGTCGCAAGTAACTATATTTTAGTTTAAATTTACTTTGCGAAAAACCATACGCAAATTAGTAATTTTTAGCGATACGTGATCTCACCCACAATTTCCAGCTATCGATACAAACAAAACAATCGCCAAGGTTAAACTGTAGCATAAATACAATTAATGTGGAAGATTGCCATAATAGGCGAGTGGATTAAGTGGGCGTGGTTACGCGAATTATAATTGACATAATATGTACATTGTTATGTTACCATGTCAATACTTGAAGATGACTTAAAAAACAGACTAGTATTTATTTAAAATTGGTAAGGTCAAGTAGTAATAGTGAAGTGTGGTTTCGACGAAATTAGTCGATAATTTTTTTATGTAATATTTATTTATATACTTTTTGTGAAAGTTCTCCACTAGTATAATGTTATAAATGGGTGCAAAGATCGAATAAAGTCAGAGAACGGCGAAGAACCGTTAAAACCTAAAATAAAGATAAGCAGCTAGATTTTGATTGCCTCTCCCGATCAGAAACTGCGTCTCTTGCGATTCGAGGCGCATAATTGCGATTCACAACTGGCCGATCGGGAAGTTTTGACATTCAAATTGGAACAACACTTGATTTAACTTACAAATTAGAAAGATATAGTAGGAATCAGGTTCATCTTCTCGCTCAGAAACCCATCTGATTTCGAGACTACCCGATCGGTTCGATTCCCATTTGAATCAAAATTAGCATGCTGCAGCGTTCCGTAGTTCCTTTGGGAGAACGAGATCCTTTTTTTTATGTAAAAAAAAAGTACGCATTTGACTTCAATCTTACCTGATGGAAAGTGACAATGAAGTCGACCATGGAGCATGCACACTAAAAATGCCTATTCACTCTCGCGTTAAGCGAAAATATCACTGATTTGGATCGAAGGAATTTTCCTTGGATTTTTGCATTAATTACATAAAATTAACAACGTCGTTAAAAACTATAGATTTAATATATCTATGTACTAAATCTGTGTTAAAAACGAAAAACAAAGATGTGCAAGAAGCACATAGAAAAATTCGTAAGTTCTGCTGGCACGGATCGAATCCAGCCGGATCGAATGAATTTTTCTAAGTGTTCCATCCTTGATATTAATAATTATAACAAACTTGTGGAGTAATTTCACAAAAAAATAATTGAATATCATGGTAGTAAAACATCGTGATATTCAATAAAACTTCAAAAACTTTTTTTATGTAAACATTTTACTTAGTTTATTTAGAGTTACAAAATTTCACATAGGTATCGTAATTTGTTTCATATACTTAGTATTATTTTTATGATTTTTTTATGTGACTAAGTGACGAGACGAACAAGTCGTGCGCCTGATGGTAAGCGACACGCCTATCCATAACAGTTGCAGTGCCACTCAGAGCTTTAAATCTAAAAGGTCTGAGAGGCACTGCCTCTGCGCCCGTCACCCTGAGACATGTCACACACACAAGTTGACAAGTCTGCCTGTAATTTCACCAGCACCCTTACCCTTCAAAACCGGAACGCAGTAATGCTGATATGGCATCGTGTGTGTGTGTGTGTGTGTGTGTGCGATATTACTGCTAACAGGTCAGTCAAGAGCACATCAAGCTTGACACTTAGGACTTCTTGTCACAAGCGTTATAGAGTTGATTTTACCCTGAAGTAAATCTATGTATTATAAATGAACATAAGATTGCATAGTTACGGATTTGCTAAATGACCTATTTTATTTTATAGTCTCATATTGACGGTACTGTTTTACAGTACCTACTTATTTTGTAGGACAAATATAATTATCATGAATGTTCATGATATATTTGTCCTACAAAATAAGTGTGTACGAATACAAACCAATATCAAAATTCCGGAAAATTGCCCATCGCATTTTAAAAAGCTTGGAGAATATTTTCGAAACTTGTATATTTGTAAGAAAAAATTCTCAGTCTTTTATAAAGTTGTGAAGATACCTATACTCGTACATGTGAATTGCTATAAATAAATGAATGAAACTTATTGGCTTATTCGACTTTGTAATAATTAAAAAGTATTGGTTATTTTGTAGTGTAAGTGACATTTTCATAATTATATTACTTTTCAAATCGTTAAAAGACCTGTCGTCAATCTACAATATTAATCCAAAATTGCCTTTATACAACGAAAGTGGACTTTTCATATACGGAAAGCAGCGGTATTCCCAAGGAGATACGCGATTTCTACAGTATACTGTTGACACAACTGTAAAAATGTTTGTGTACATTACTAATCCAACGCTTTAAAACTTTAGTAGTTACGCATAAATGGAGCAAGAAGTACTAACTATAGCTAGGTCATGGTGCTCGAAAGAACATGTGGAATATATTTTCAACGTGTATTATTTCATATTTAAAATATAACGAACTATGCAAACCAAGCAGTTATTCTTGTCTCCTTTTACATCAAAATCATACAGTATCACCGTTTAAAGCGCGTCACAAAAAAGATTCCCTAGATTTAATGAAGCTCTATGATTGACCACGCGGAACGTCCACCCACCACACCCATAGCTACCGACATCTATAAATTATGTATAACAAAGCAATTACACAATATGTGGAGCTAGCAAGGACATAAGGTCTTTATGTAGGCGTTGTTTACATTTATAGCTACACCGAAGGTTTCTTTATTTTTTTTTGCTTTGGATCTAATTCAGTGGACTATTATGTAGTATAATATGGTTTTAAAAAACCTCAGTTAGGTTGATGGGCTATTGTTTCAAATTTATTATGTTTGATACGGAAGTATTAAATTTTTTATTTTTTTTGGGTATTCTACAATTCGTTGATAATTGTTTAAATCTTCTACCATTCTATCTTCCATATTAAGCACATAATATGAATACATTATTTCCTTTATTGGACGCAATGAAAATTCTTGTCGTTAAATGTATTTTACCTTATAAGGAAATGACCAAATATTTAACGACTTCTATATAGTCCAATCACAAATACAAGTGCGGGACACAGGCTATGGACGCGATACTACATTTAGAAATACGGACAAGAAAAAAAAAATGCTATAACGTCGACGTAGGAATTTTTCATTAGTAGCTCCAGGTGAAGATTTACATATACTTGACTACAAAAATATTAGGTACTTTATCTATTTCGGCAGCTTATACAATAACTTTCATACACGCTCCGCAAAAATCACACCTGGGAATATCTCTCAGTTGTTTTTTTGAATGTAATGCAAACATTTCCGAGAATGTTTGAGAAAATAATGCTTCCATTAATCATCCATGGTCACATGTGCTCATCGGTAAAGCAATTTATTCATAACGCCTGTCGCAACTAAGGGCCTTCCCATTATTCCCATCTTCTCGACTTTCTGTCGTAACTGTGTCGTAGATGTTTTTTACCGTTGAACGACTGTCATGTCTAGCTGTTCCCACTGTTTTGTGTCGACAATTTATGCGTGAATTTTAGCCGACTCCAAGAAAAGGAGGAGGGTCTCAATTCGATTGTATTTTTATTTGTGTTACGCGATTACTCCGACGTTGTGTATTGTGTGATTTCCGATGATTCTTTTTTGTTGGAAAGTTGGTAACCACAGTGTTAGTTCCATTTAAATTTCAACAAAATATTCTACCTCTAAGGGTGGCACTTTCTGTTAACCAATTTTCATGAAACTGGCAAATTGATGTAAATTCCACAAACTTTTGAGGTCGGTTATCTTTTTATAAAAGTTATAATTAATTCGACACAAAAGCGCAGTATAATATTAGCGAACCACCGAAAATAGGTAAATAAACATCCGATTATCCCATCACTATAATAATTTTTACACTATAAAAATTTCATATTCTTTCAGCCCAGCGTTACGTAAACTACTACCCACGAAGCTACTACGGTCGCAATCTTTATGAATACGGGCGGTCTATTTCCGACAATGTAGTATCCTGCGGACCCCACACTTGCGGCGTTGGTGCTCATTGTATCCATGGAAGTGTGAGACCGGTCTGCGCTTGCCTGGCTGGCCACTCTGGAGATCCGTTGTCGCAGTGCATTAGGATTGAATGTGTTGGTAAGTTCCAACTTGTAATTCGCACATGTGGTGTAATAGATAACTTTTCTGGAGAGAGGTTTAACACGGTCAGACCGGGAAAAAAATTACCATTATTTGCTGTCGGGCGGGAAGGATACTCACATGGCCACAGGTAGTAAAATCATCGCCCCATCG
>NW_020653711.1:1949352-1989622 GCF_003589595.1 Hyposmocoma kahamanoa
AAAGTAAATTTTGCATAAGTAGGTACACCTTAAAGCATATAAAAGTGCTCCTTTATTATATGTAGAAACTTTTTCATGGGAGCTTTTTATAGTGGTGGTCTTTGTTTTGTATTATCACTTTTAAATGGAATTTATTGATCATTTCTTGCAGACAACAGCGAATGCCGTGGTCACCAGACTTGTGTCAACCAGCACTGCGTGAACCCTTGTGATGGTGCTTGCGGTGTCAATGCTAACTGCGATGTCAGTTTCTACAATATTAGTTTAAAGACTTTTAAGGCTTTTTATTCAATTTGTGGATTATTGTTCTGATTTGTAATTTGTCATAGGTTCGTAACCACATCCCAGTCTGCACGTGCCCAGCTGGTTACACAGGCAATCCTTTCAGTTCCTGCAGGATAGCTGATCCAGGTACCTATATATTTAAATTTTTGTATTTGATTAGGTTCTGTTGAGGTAGGCTCGCGTATGTCCATAATGTCACCTGATGTAAAGGTAGGCAAGAGAGATACCCTTAAGGCAATAAAAATATCGAATTTGAGTTTGATATACTTTTACGGGCTACAACGAAGTCAAGTCCGAATGACTTCGGAAAAGATGAAAACTTTTTTGACAGCACTTTTCGCGATAACGTCATTGTCGGGGTCGAACTTTAGAAACTTTTTGGTTGCAAAATGAAAACTTTAGTGCTCGAGGTGATCGAAGATCGGTAAGGATAAATTTCGGACAGACATAATCGAAAAGGTTAGATTGAGAGATATGTAAACGAAAAACTGTAATTGTTCTATCTTTACTCGAGAATTGGTTTCGTAGTCCATCTTTACCGACTTACTTAATGAAGTTTTTTTATTTCTACAGAGGAAGCGTGCCACCCATCTCCTTGCGGTGCCAACACCAAATGTCACGTCGCCAATAACCAAGCTATTTGCACCTGTTTGCCTGGATACAGAGTAATAATCACTTACTTTATCATTTCTTTCATAAGCTAAAAACGAGCTACGTTTGCATCGATGTAATCCCGTGTTGGATCGTAGCAGTCGCGCTTTTGCATCGATGCAATCGCGCGTTTGTAGTGAGTTTGCATCGCTGCTTAAAATCGCGCGTGTTTGTAAATATAGACGATTAGCGATTGCGTCGCTATAAGATGATTCAACATCATAAGTTTATAAAATCCAGTATGCTGTTCATTGCGTCTTCACCTTAGATAACACTAAACATCTACTAGTTATCAACTTCTATTGAACTTCAAATTGCAGTAAATTACATTTCTATTCAGGGAAGTCCTCTAACCGGTTGCCGTCACGAATGTGAATCGGATGGGGAATGTGGTACGCAGCAGTCATGCCGAGACTTTAAGTGTGTGAGTCCTTGTAGCGACTGTGGTGTCAACGCCGATTGCGAGACTGTTGCTGCTCACCGCGCTGTCTGCAAGTGCCCCCGGGTAAGTGATCACAAACTACTAAGATATAGGTATTACGTTGAGTGACTATAGCAAAATAAGACAAGTAGTGTAACTCCAAACAAACGTCGCAACGCAGTTTGCATGTCTACGAATGCACACGTTCGCAAATCTCGTGGCGCACTCGAGTTGCACAGCGCCCCAGTCGCACGCGCTGTTCATTATAGAATTCAGAAGTTCGCTCGATATTTAAAAAATGACATCATACTAGTAGTCATGTTTACTATGGTTGTTTGAACAAGAGAGCCTCGAATTCATAATTATTCAGCTTCTATTTAATAAATGGACATAGTGAAACAAAAAGGATCCAATGCACATCCAGTCACTTTCTTCATTCTTGTTTTATTTTCAAAAGTTATAATGCCATGTAACTCCAGAGATATTTATTTATGTTCATATGATGGATTTTTTTGCTGATCTAAGATGTTAGACTTTAGGAACTGTTTGGTACATATAACTTCATTTTTTGATAATTTTGTGGATTGGATCCTTTTTGCTTAACCACGTCCAAATTATACTCTCATAATCAGGGGGTCTACTCTCGATCTCCGTCCGACATCCGTCCGAAATTAATTAGATACAGCAACGCTACAGGACCTCATTTTTTAATAAGCTGATAAGGTAGATAAGAACCGTGATACGATGGGAAGTTGTAACGAATAATTTTTTTCTGCTGATACCACAACAACGTCAAAAAATGGCACATTTCAGGGCTCAAAGTTCTTGTTAGTGTACTGGTATTATAAAATGATATATTGTTCTTCCAGGGCTACCACGGCGATCCTTATAGAATTTGCACACCCGAATGTTCTTCCGATGGCGAGTGCCCAAGCTACAAACCTGCTTGTATCTACAACGCCTGCGTCGACCCTTGTATCAATGCCTGTGGTGTCAACGCTGAATGTCGTCTCCGTGGTCTAACACCCGTCTGTTCTTGCCCAAGAAACATGACTGGGGATCCTTTCCAATTCTGCAGACCATTCGAAGCTCGTGAGTTTTATTTTTTGTTTTGAGCGCTTTCAAAATACTGCTTTAACCTTTAATCTCGATTATTTTTGGACAAATAAGTATTTTTTGGATCACATGTATTGTATTCTTGAAAGGTGACCTGTGTGAGCCGAATCCTTGCGGCGTCAACGCTAAATGCACTCCAGGCCATGACCGTACTGGTGCTGAGAGACCAGTCTGCACTTGTCCTTCTGGATACATCGGCAACGCTCTTGTTTCTTGTGAAAGGGTGGGTGTAATTCAAAAGATTTTTTTTTTGTGTCAAATCGAACTATCTATGCGCCTTTACGAAAATGACAACTATAATTATATGGATTTTGTTCTTCCAAAATGACGAGAATAATACGATCAACCTTGCTGCACATCCGTCTTCCATCAAAATATTTAATCAAAATGCTCTAATACATTAGTCTAATTAATTTTACAGGGGGAATGTCAGTTGGACTCTGAGTGCGCAGACCACCTTGCTTGCGTCGGGTACCAATGCGTGGACCCATGTCTTGGTAACAGCCAGTGCGGTTCTGGAGCTGTATGTATGGCTAGAAGACATCTTGCTGTCTGCACCTGCTCTAACGGTGAGTTCACTTATAGCATGGCCAGTAGAACTTGGACGTTCAGATGGTCTTTTGTGCAGTACCTAGGGGAAAATGGTATAGTGTTTCGCCCGTGTACTTTTGTAGATACACTTTACAAAAAAATAATTTCTCACCATTTCATAGGTCGTAACGGTGACGCCTTGGTGAACTGCTACGAATCTCGTTCAGTTGCCGCGTCAGCTCGTTACTACAGATACAAGAGAAACGGAGAAGGAGATGCTCCCGAAGCTACTGCCTCCGAAGCATCTACGACCGAAGCGACTGCTACCGAGAAAACAGCTACCGAAGCTTCAACGACCGCACCTGTTTCTGAACCATCAGCGCCCGTCGCTTCTGCAAATGCCTAGAGGAAATTTGAACTTGCCCTAAGAGTAGTTACTATGTTAACACGCTTCTAAACAAGAGTAGCAATATTTGTTACGCCCGTATATATGTATACACATAATAAGATACACATAAGATAATAAACGTCCAGTAATTCTAAGAAATAATTGAAAAATCTCTAAATAGTTAAAAAATGGATTTAAAAAATGTTCACAATTCGTCTGTGTCTTGTAAAAGGTGAGACACGACGGATTGAATTTGAACTATTCTTAAATATTTCTGACGATCGTTTTCAGTGTCTGTTTGTCTGTGTACATAAAACAATCCGACCTTTAATTAATAATTTACGAAATATCGACTAGCAATGCGTACATTTTTAGTGTTCTGTCATTAAAACTGCCTTCTGATTTATGTTTGTGTTAGAATGTTTGATAATTAACTTTAGTGGTTTCAAATGAATCTCATATGATGATGTAAATGACAGGTGCCATAACCATAATAAATAACAGAATTAATAATCAGTGCTTGTATTTTTATTTTCTGTTGCCTTTCCATTTTTTTGTAGACGGGTAGGGGAGACCGGAGCTGGAAATTTCCGGGGTAAGTTGTTCCTACAGCAATAACTTTGCAAGAAATAGATATTGCTATATGATGACATATAGCGCGTCGTTAGAGCGTCAGGTGACGCGTCTTGCAGGCAGCCATTTCAGATTAGAGGATGGAAAAAAAATAAAAGAACATGTTACATTCGGTCGATCTTCGCTTTTTCAAATGCCACATCCCGTAATGCTGAAGCGGCGAATTTTTATTAATACTTAATTGATCTCACTGTCAATATTTTTGTCCATTTTATTACAATACATGCGAATAATTCAATAAAATACTTGGAAAAACATTTGTTTTGACATTTCATGTACCTAGTTCCCTTTGGCAACCGTATCATGTTGACACAGACCAATGTAATGCTATCTTTTGGCTTAAGACTGCACGCAATAGTTAAATAAAGACAATAATATGTTTATGTATCAACGTCGAAATGCATCATATACATAAAAGTCTGATTTATATATATCAACATAACATGTCCTTTAGTTTCCATAGTCTAAGCATTTCAGTTAATCTGGCGACGATCGAAGTGTGACTATGTGCGTAGAGCTGTCAAAACAGTAATTTTTTTCTTGTTTAAACTTTTCGGCCTGTCTTGGTTTAGGATCGATTCATACGTAACCTTTCTAAATTGTAGTGACATTTGTAAGGTATTGAGTATTTGTGGTATTTATTGATTCTATTACTTTGCCAGTATGTCAGTCTTCGTATAAAAACGTAATTTGGAGCTATAAGTCCGTCTCTCGTGGGAGGATTATTCTTAGGAATAACTTCCCCAATTCACCTACAATCGTACCTAAAATTTTTATGACCATTTTCCTTTTTTTTAAGGATGCGAAACTACAAACAGGGTCATCGTAAAATATTTAGACAAAGATGATACCCTTATGTGTGTCTCAACTGTGACTCAGATGAATTAATGAGTAATGAATAATATTACAGTTAAATAAGAATGTAGTTGTTTTTTTAAGTTTAGTTGTGCATGACATAAACAATACATACATACAACCTTAGAATAATAACGCATAGAATGATAGTTTCATATCAAACGAACGGTCACAAGTGAGGCAAAAACCAAATTCATGTAGGCGTAAGCAACTTGTAACTACGCTCGTCGGCACGCACACAAATATACAAATAATGATGCCATGGAATAACATTTCCCTCAAAAGTGGGGAAATTGTATCTTGCTTAACTCATCATTAAGTTAAAGGTGCCTACAGATTTGCCCGACAATGTCGATCAGGTGCCTACAGATATGCTCGGTTTTGTCGATGAAAAACGAATATAGCACTTATTTGTAAATCTAAGATGGCGGACACGATTTTTCAAAATATGCTATATGGGTATCCTTTTCGAGGTATTTGGGGATGCTCATTACGAATATGGCACTCATTTCTAAATCCAAGATGGCGGACACGAGTTTTCAAATAAATGCAATATGGGTATCATTTTCGAGGTACTTGGGGGTGCTCATTACGAATGTGGCACTCATTTCTAAATCCAAGATGGCGGGCACGATTTTTTCAAAAAAATGCTATGTGGGTATCATTTTCGAGGTATTTGGGGATGCTCAATGTGAATATGGCGCTATTTGTAAATCCAAGATGGCGGGCACGATTTTTCAAATAATGGCAAGTTGGGTATCGTTTTCGAGGTATTTGGGGGTGCTCATTACGAATATTGCTTTTGTTTGAACTGTCGTGTTTGCCATCTTGGATTTAGAAATGAGTGCCATATTTGTATTGAACATTCCCAAACATCTCGAAAACGATACCCAACTTGCCATTATTCGAAAAATCGCTCCCGCATCTTGGATTTAGAAATAAGTGCCATATTCGAAACCTAAAACCGAAAATGCCATAAGCAAACATTAAAGAAAATAACTGTTAAAATAGATTAAAAAATCGCTTAAGAATGCTCCCCTTTTAAGAAAATAAAATATTTTAATATAAAATATTTCGCTTGAGTTACGAAAAGAAAGACATATAATAAGCTATCAAAGTTGTACTGGTGGTGCCAACACTATAGTAGAAACAAATATATAAGTACTGTAAATTTGTTGCAATATGTGCTCCAATTCAAATAAAATTAAAATAAATAATTATTCAATAAAGCATGAACGCAGAGCCGTTAAAAGTATTATAAAATAATTAAGTGTCCCAATCACTTACAGGAGTTAACGAAAACATTTAATGTTTATTAAAGTAAATATTAGTTCAAGATGCGCAAATAAATCTAAATTACAGGCACCACTAAAATTTACGTAACATAATTATTTTGATACAGAATAGCAAAATGGGGAGAAAAAAAATTCGTTACTTTGCAACACTTTCGTATCTTGTTGCCGCGAAATTATTTTTCTGTTTTAGTGAATATTTACATAAAAACATGAGTTGAAACGCATTACTTACTTGTGGAATGCGATGTTAGTGTCTATTTTATGTTTGTCTGTTGTATTTTTACACCCATTTACCGCACATTTCGTCATTTTTAGCAAAAAATTTTGGAGCTGTTCGCGGTGCAATATGACCTTGAGCACTAACAGCCCGCGCGCTCCTGGGACGCGTTTGGAACCCTCTAACTTGCCTCACTTAGCGTGTGCGGGCTAGGTTTCTATGCGTTATTATTCTAAGCATACAACTATAAAAAAGGTTGTTTTATTTAAGAAAGTCTTTGTTATTCTGTCATAATCTAAGCGGAACAATTTGCCTCAAAGGCGGAACATCGTGCCCCAAAGCGGGGCTGAATGTTCCGCTCGGAAATTTGTCAAATATTTGCCTCTGTAAAAAAAAACTATTAAGATATTAGTAGATGTGACTATAATATTACAAAAAGCGATAAACATTGTTCAATATTACCATATATTGAAAATCAAACCTTTTATTTTCAGTACCTACAATAGTTATTATTCTAAGCTACAATAATTTAAGTTATTTGAAAATCGGAATGATCAGCCCCGCTCTCCCATAACTAAATACGTAAAAATACATACAGTGGGTGAAGATTTCTCAATTTTTTGTTAATTTTTTTTGTATGGGAAAAGATGTTTGCGATTTCAGAGAACTCTAGTCCCTAACGTTAATATGGTAAAGTTACAAGAAACAAAATCAATTGATCTCAAAAATAATCCGATTTTTTTTCTAACTGTGCTTACCCAAATCTGATTATAAATGAAAAGAATTGGGAATAAATATAAAACTTTCAAATGATCTCATAAAAACGTTTTCCTATAGCTATAATTATTGTTTGAGTAGGTAACTGTCTTTGCGGTTTCGTCTGAAAAATTCCGTAATTTAAATTCCATTTATTTTAGAAGTGCCCATTGCCATAATCCAGGATGCTAGAAATGGAACAGAGTCGACAGTCAAAGTGCAATAGTGGCATTAGAGACGCAGAGGCATAGAACATTAATACTTTATGGCGTCTCTAGATGGTCGTGACAGACAGGATCTCTAGTTTCAATGGAATCAGCTAGAAGTTGAGTCTGTGTTTGTTTAAATTGTAGTGTCTCATAAAAACCCTTATCAGCAATCGGAGATTGTACCTGTCTGATCCTCACACCTTATTTTATATTAAATCAATTTTAATAAGAATCTTTTCACATTCATTCCACAAACTTCAAGTTTTTACAGCCATGACAAATATACGTATACCACGAATAACAAAACGTATTGTAATATTTGCTACTGTGACGAAACGAAACGTAATTTTGACATAAGCATTTCATTTTGATGGATTCATACGTCCTGTCGTTCGATTAGCGAATGATGAGTGAAATAACTGATTTTTTTACGGTAATTACAAGTTAAAACTGTACATATAAACTTATAATAATGTCTGACATCAATATAGAAAAGTTCGCTGTGCCTGACTTTAATTCCGAACGGTATGTGAAGGAGTTAGCAAAGTCGTGTGTCGGGGGGGAGGAACTCAGTCAGCAGAAGGAGAACATTCAAACTTTGGCCGAAAACACAGCGAGCAAACTCAAAAAGAATGTCTACGATAATTATATGCAGTTTATTGAGACAGCTACGGAGATATCCCACCTAGAAGCGGAGATGTACAAGCTTTCACATTTGCTAAGTGAACAACGTACGGTACTCACTACGCTGTCCCACGCATCGGTGCTAGGTAATGAAAACACTATATCGAGGGATTCCATCGACAACACCAACTTAGAGGCCGAAAGGGCAGAAGAGAAACGCAAAAGCAAACTCAATCTCATCTCGGAAAAAGTAGAAAATTGCATGAACCTATTAGACACTCCAGATCGGACTTTGCTTCACGAAGGTGACTTGTTAGAGATAGATGCTGAAGAAAACACTGCCTTACAGAGAATGCACGTTTATTTATTCAATGATTGCCTTATGTTGACATCATGGATAACCAATCGCAGGGGACCTATGAGATATAAATTTCTAGCCAGTTATCCAATTAGTACCTTAGCTGTAGTCAATGTACGCGACCTGGGGACTGTTAAACAAGCTTTCAAGGTGCTAGCCTTCCCAGACACAAGAGTATTTCAATGTAACAGTTTAGCTATTAAGAAAGACTGGTTGGAAAAGTTTGATGTAGCTAAAAAGATGCATATTGAAAAGGAGAATTCAAAATTAAATAAGAAAGAAAGCCAGGAAAGGCCTAAGCTCGAGTCAATAAAGTCCCTTAGTTTGTCCGTTGAAGAAATACCTTCCCCTCAAGTAACTCCTCTGCCTGAATGGCTAGCAGACGTCACTGAAGAATTAGATGTGCTTATTGTGGAGAGGCACTTTCAAAAGACTTATGAGCTTATGGTTAAAGCTCAAAGTGCATTAAACACTGAAGAATTTAAAACCCACCCACAACGAACTGATATACTGAAGAAGATAGAATTAAAACAAAAAGTGTTGATTGAAATTTTGTTAAAAGAGCTTGATGTTACTCATAATTGGAGCCCTAGAGGAGGTTTGCGAACATATAGGCCTCCTGTTTTAATACTCAACAAGTTTAATATGACTAGTCAAGCGTGTGAACTGTTTCTAGCCATATGTAGTCACACAGTCAAAGTACATGTCAAAGCGGTGCAGCTGGAGGGGTCCATTAATACTTATGTGAAGCAAGTTGGTGAAGTATTCTTTTGCTCATTGAGTGATACTTTAACAGAGTTCACTGCACTGTTCCCTAAGAATAAAATTAGTGCTTTTGTAGTGTGGGCCAGCATGCAACTAAGGGTGCTAATGAGCCAGCTTATTAAACAAGTATTCACACCGCAGTGTCCTTTAGACTCTATCTTAGAATGTGTTCAGAGTTTGAGAGAACAATGCACGCTGTTCTGTGAGTTTGGTCTCGATCTAAGGTTCCAAATGAACAGTTGTTTAAGGACACCAATAATAAAAGCACTGAGAGAATATAAGGAAAAGATTGTCGATTCTATGAAAACTAAATTAGCCGAAGATCAATGGACACCGGTTCCATTGCATACTAAAGCAGGAGTACAGAAATTTTTAGCACAGATGGAAAACTTGGGCCTTATCTTAGCTAAGTACGTAATTAACGAAACATGGATGAACTTGTCCAGTAGTACATTATGGTTTGCTCAGTCAATCCTAACAGTACAGAAGGTTGGTTTGGAACTGGTCACCAGAGATATGATGGATGTGTTAGACGAATGTATCTTTGCAATATTTAATTCACGCCTTATGCTCTCTCTAGGGAATGACTCTAGTTATGCGCAAAATAATTATAAGTTTATTCTTGACACTGTTATGCCTATGATGATCAGAAAATACAGGGAAGAGGTGGGTTATGACAATGAAAAATTAATTACACTGGCAAAGAAGTTTGGCATAAACATAGTCCCCCCTAAAAAGTCTAACATAACAAAATACACAAGTAATGAATATTTATGAGAATAGCCATTGGAGATATACATATGTTATAAGTTGGTGTATGAAATTATTTTTATTACGCTGGAGCTTTAATATTGTAAAATATAGATAGGTAGTAAGCATGCAGAATAATTTTGTAAGTTTATTTAATAATGGATCAAATTAAAATTTATATCAAGTTAACAATATGAAATTTTAATAAACAGAAAACAATGGTTTGTGGGGATTTTTCTTTTTTCCTATATGAAAAAAAAAAACAAGTTTTTAAACATGATACAATATCCAGGATTTAATTAATAACATTGCAAAAAATTATATTAAACACTTGTTACACTTTGGTTTCTTATATTACATTTACATATTATCACATAAAAGTGATATAAATTTAAAAAAATCTTATATTGTATAAAATAATCATAACACAAAAGGCCTCCATCGTAAATAATACAGCATCTTGAAATACCTTCAGTTGAAGTTACTTTTTCTTTTGGCATACACAATCAATGAAATTGATCTCATTTATTCAAAGAAATCTCAAGAAATTCATTCAAAATTTCGTAATTTGGCCATTGTCTAAATCAAACTTATCCCCCATTACAAATTCCATTGGGGATAGAAGCAATGACACATGTTATATACAATATAATTCATGTGCCAAATTCTATTTTTATACACAGTGACATCTTTTTATTCTAGGGCGTGATTCCACCCAACCCACTTTAACTCCGTTATATATATACACACACACACACACACACACACGCACACACACATATATATATATATATATATAGTTAACGAATATCAGCACATTGATGATGATGATGATGATGATACACTATAATAAGGCTTGCCATTTTGGTTTGCCACTCGTCGATTGATGCCCAGGTTCCACAGGAGTGTTCAGGAAAGCTCCTTTCTAGCTAAATATTCATAATTTTTTGTTAATGAAATGGACTTGCTCTTGACCTAGTGGTCTACCTAGCCCTTCTGGAGCAAAGATAGGATCTACGATGAAACGAGTTTGCCTTGAAAATGCCTGTTCAGTCGCACCTTAAAGATACTCAGGTTGTATGTGCTCAGAAACATAGTCGCAGGTAAGGAATTCCATTCTTGGGCTGTTCGCATAATAAAAAATGACGAAAAGCGCTTAGTACGCCTCAAGAGAATATCGACCAAGTAAGGGTGATATCCCGCCGTACATCTGTATGTCCGATGGTAAAGGGCGGGATGAGCTGATGGAGCTTTTGGGCACACTCACCTAAATATGTTCTGTAAATGTTTGTTTGGCCAGTTATGGTAGGTTTGGCTAAATTATTTGTATTGGTGAGTAGAATCGCCTAGAATATTGACATACAATGAACCCCAGTTGAAACAATTTTTACAGCTCATTCTAATCAATGTCCATCAGGGACTCGACAAAAGTATTCCCATTTATCAATTTCGTGGTCAAAATTACAAATTCCACATTAGAATCTTCCTGCTGACTTATAGACCTCAGTGCTGATATTTCATTATAAGTGCAACCTCCTAAAAAGAATACTAGAATGACTCTAGGAGTTTCTGCGGAGGACGAGTTGTCACTGGATATGGAATTACGTCGAGCCATACGAGGTTGTAGCGTTTGGAGTTCGTCCACTGTCGGCCCAGGGAGAAGGTTTAGAACGTCTTGGATTCCTAGAACAATGAATAATTGGAATAATTTATGTACTGCCATGTAACTTTGTAATGTTTTTTTAAATTCATTTATCCTATCAATGACATTTAAAAAAATAATATAAGGTTCTCACAAAAAAGGAATGTATCATACTCATGGTACAATAAAGTCACATGAGGTCATACGTCAGAAGTGCTTTCATCGCATAAAAGCCATAAAATTCAAAGCTATGAAATAAATAAAAAAATAATAATAATACGAACTACATGAAACAAATTATGTGTTTGAAATTTTACAAATCTCCTATTTAAGCATAAATACTTTAGTCACAAGTATTTTATGTAGAATCTTTAAACCCTTTTCCTAAGTTGTCATTTTGCAGATGTGGCCTTGTTACACCTTTTTACGACTTGCCATGTTATACCGTAACGTTTAAGTAATTTGCGTGAATTTTTGAGTATGTAAATATAGATAAGCAGTTAAGGACACTTGTTCGGCTCGGCGGCCTAACGGTTTGCACTGCAATCGTTGGATGAGGATCTTCTGGGCTCGATTTCCTGTAGGACACGTTTGAGAAATGAACTTTTCTAAATTGGTCCTGGTTGTGTATCTCGGAGTGAATTCCTTTGCAGGGTATTCTATAGTTTAAGATGAGGTTGGTGTGATTGTCTGGCACATATACAATAATAGAGATGGTATGGGGAAGGTACTTAAAGGTGTTACAAATAAAATAATAAATTAATGGTAACAAAATATTACTAAACGTAATCAACATAAGTAAAAATTAATCAAGTAGTAATAGCGACATCTATGCAGGTTTTTCTTTACTCAGCCAGATACCTACAGCTACCAGCGGCTGACAAGAGATGTCGCTTTATTAATAGTAATGACAGATTTAGTATTAAACCTACTTGTAATTGTAAGTTTTTTACAAAAACAAAGAACGATCTGCACCAAGCTCATAGAAAAATTCTCTAAGGTCTGCTGACCTCGATCAATAAGGCGATTAACACACTGCACCGCGCCCCGCGACGGAGCGCGTGACGTGGAATCACGCACGGGGTGGCGGAGACGCAGATCTGCGCCAACGCGCGGTTTAATCTGCGCGGGGGCAGCGGTCGAGCGGCCCCGCGTCACTTAAAGTACCGCTTCGAAGTAGATCGCCGTAGTAATTGTATATGTAGCCGAGATCCTTCTTTGACAAGAATGGTTAATAATACGCAACTCATTCAGGAGGCTGCAGTTATACTGTCTATTTGGTTTTTGTTTACTCAAATAAAAAGACACCGAAGATATTGGATACATTTCTTTTTACGAACCAGATCGATAAATGGATAATTTCAACTTCATTACAAGGATTTAAGAAAATATGAAGACAAATTTGGTCGGATTTTCAACAGCAAATATGAATTTATCGACGTCGAGACCTATTGTAGAAAACTGAACATGTCCTTAAGCTTAAAAATCTGCGCGGTAGTGCGGAGCGCAGTGTGCCATACCCTGCGGTTCGCCGCGCCGCAATCCCGCGCGGAGAAGCGTTGTCAGTGTGTTCGACGGCGCGTGTTTTCCATACAAACTGAGGTATTTCAGTACAACGTTAAAAACGCAGCTCCGTGCTCCGTCGCGGGGCGCGGTGCAGTGTGATAATCGCCTAAGGGAGTCACCACACTTACCGACTCAAATTCGCATTAAGTCGGTCAGAAAAATCTTTATGTCCATGTAATAAAATGAAGTTGTGCGCCTTGCGTCGGCTATCTGAGCGGAAGCGAAATGCGCGAAGACTTTTTCGCTCTTATTGCATGACCATAAAGGTTTGTTTGACCGCTTAATGCGAATCCGAGTCGATAAGTGTGGTCACTCCCTTACTCAGTTGGGGAAGCCATAGCCCCGGTATGGCGAAGTCGCTGGTTTGAGTCCAGCCGGATCGAAGGAATGTTTTTCGTTGTGTTCAATCTTTATATTGATAATTATAATAAATTAGTTAGTAGAATTTCACAAAAATAATTGAATATCGTGGTAATAAAACATCGTGATTTTCAATAAAATTACAATTACCTATAAATGTTTAGATAATTAATCAGCGTAGTTAAAGTCTAAAACAAAAGTATAGATAGGGGAGATACCCAGTATAGAGCCAATAAATAATCAATGTTGTGTTCTAGTTACTTTTTATGGTTTCATATTGTACGTTATGAATGTAAACAGAAAAAATTGGTATAATTAGACAATTGTTTGTTTAGGCCAAGTGTAAATTGCCTTAAATGAGCATACCTAATTTTCATTTCTGGGAACTTCACGAATTTGTAATGTTTGATAAACATTAGCTTATCTCTATAAAATTAAGGTGACGTCTTGTTTTCATTGAATAAGCGTATTTGAAGTCTTATTTATTAAAATAACTTATTCGTCATCGTGATAATCTATAACCCGTTATACGCCCCACTGCTGGCCATGGGTCTTCTCTCAGGTGAGGGTATAAGGAGATAGTCCGTCATGCTGGCCCAATGCGGGTTGGGGATTTCACACGTTTTCTGAGGTTTGTGAACCTTCTTCGAAGTGAAGGTTTCATTACGATGTTTTCCTTTACCGAAATGTTCAAGGTAAATTCACACTACTAGGCTATTTCGAATTTCTTCCTGCTCATTTGTCATTGATGGATATTAATTTTGAGTGTGCCTGTATGTTTAACGACAACGTTGCCAACATTATCGTTTACAATTTCGATAATTTTCAAAACTGATAAGGTATACGAGTTTATAATGGGCATAATAGTGTACAAATTCTGTCGATATGAATGATGATTCATTTGTATTACATCAGCATTGGCTGTGATGTATATCAACAGTCCAATACTATTGTCCTAAACCAATGCTGAAATTGATAAGACAGTCTAAACACAATGTATTAAGAGTGTCTTTTGCATTGCGAGCATTGATTTAAGACGGACTTAATTTTAGTCCAAATGGACATGAGTATAAAACCTTTATAAGCAAGTTATTTAGTCGAGGTTAGAAATTAATTAGGTGAGGTAGTTTGTACTTTTTTATTTGTTAGTTGTTCGTGACTTCGTCCGGTACAAATTAAAGAATGAATACAGCGAAAAAGGTTGAGTCTAATACATAAGAGATCTTTTTAAGAGTTTTTTTTTTTGGTGTAATAAAGAATATATTTATTTATATTTATAAACATAATAGTTATGAGGTTGTGCAAAAATATTTTAATCCAGAAATATGTCATTGTGTTTGTATTATACTTAGAGGATGGAAAAAATCTAGTCTAAGGAATTATATGAATTAAAAAAAAAATCATGACCATGGTACAGGTCCTTTAGTCGAAATATTAGAGATAATAAACATCGAAAGTAATGGCATAGTAGCGAGTTATAGTGTTCCTGAAATAATTAAAAATAACGTTGCATTACAGGGATTCTTTTCGAAAACCCGAGTAAAATGACGTTTGCAGGGTTGTCATTTTTCGTGACATTTTAAATAGTCATGTAGTATAGGCGCTTTGTCGTCGAGTTGCTGATATCAGCCCGTTGCACCAAGTACCAAGTAGTCATGTAGTGTTGCTGTCGACAGTTTTATCGCCATATTATGAAAGGAGACGATTAATAATTGCATTATCAAGTCCTTTCTTCTTGATAGTTGGCCCACTAGTATCGAAAATAATGCGTGAAATACAGAGGCACGATCTTATTTTTCCAAGATGATGTCTATTTTTACTATACACTTTTCGTTTCATGCCTTTTAATTTATATTCAATTATAACAAGTTTGGCCACTATTGTGTTTTTTTTATAATATCAAGTGAGGGGACGAACAAATCGTGCGCCTGATGGTACACGCCTGTCCATAATAATTGCAGTGCCACTCAGAGCTTTAAATCGCAAAGATCTCAGGGGCACTGCCACTGCGCCCGTCACCCTAAGACATAAGTTGACAAGTCCCTGTAATTTCACCAGCACCCTTACCCTTCGAAACCGGAACACAGTAATGCTAACATTACTGCTTGGCGGCAGAAATAGGTAAGGTGGCACGTGTACGCGTAGTGTGCAATCGAGAGTAGATAGAATATTTATCGACTGCAAACACAAGCTTGACAAGACTGCTTGTAAGCTAGCAACCCTTTTGCGCATTAAACTGACATTTTTCCCATCTTCAAGAAAAAAAAATTGTGGAGATCAATAACCAGCACAAAAACGTATACTATAAAAGACACTTACCAGACCATCCCTTGTTCTTAGCAATATGTTCACTTAATCGAACTGTTAACGGCGTGTATTTACTCGACAAATAGCTCTTCTCTCGCTCTAAATCTGATTCGTCCATTGTTAGGTGTAATGTCTACAAAAAAAGAGAAAAATGACTAGACTATAGTTTATTAGGGAAAAAAACGTAGTCTCTATAAAGTAGTCAATTAGAAAACAAACCTTTCGAAGCACATTATACTGCCTCGAGCCAGTCTGGGGTTTTAACAAGCCGCATTTCTCAAAATTGCATAACGTCAGCCAGGTTTTCAACCCGTACACTTGCACAAGCTCCTTCTTGTAGTACTCTAGCACTTTTGGCTTGAGACCTGATCCTGTCACGCATTGGAGGCAGATTAGGCGGAGAATCTGTTAACATTTGTAAAAATTAGGTAAAGTAGAGTAAATTTAATATTTAGGTAAAGTACTATTTTCTAAACGCCTAGATACGTAGCTATTTGAGTTTGCGGAAGTTATCAATTGTATTTTTTCAAAGAATTTATGTATAATAAAAAAATTAACAATATTATTGCTTTAAGAATTCATAATAAGAAATGAATCTATTTTTCCGGATTGCGTATATTTGTTTTTCAAATAAACCAATGTTTCGGGCCCTTTACAGGTCCCATGGTGACGGTTGACTCAACGGTCAACCCAAAAAAGATGGCAATCATCGGATTTCCGCATGCACACGAATGTTAATTTCTATGTCCGTTACTTATTACATTTAAAATTAATAATAACACAATTTTGAAAAACGTACTTTATTGTTGTTTTGTTTTGATTTCCATGTGAACTATATGGAGCTGTAAAACTATTTCCCTATTTTTAATTAAAAAACATTTACTCCATGTCAATAAGTAAGATAATACTGTATTGTAGTTTTTCTTGAAAGTATCGGCTTCTTGGGTAAAATATAAGTACATGATGTAAATTATCTATCGTGCCTGTGACTTTAGCGGCTTTTCTTACATTGTATAATAAATTAAAAAATGTAATAGCAACTCTATATAGATCCAAGTCGACTGAAAGCGTCAGTTCTGTACCAAACGCAAACGGCAACTGAATAAAATCCGATGACAGCCGAAACACGAACTTTGCCGAACGACATTGAGACAAGCACTGTACTAATTCAATGCCAAATATTTTGTTTGGACATGTACATCATAGCTCTAATTTAACTTGTGAACTTGGTAGTCTATTACAGGTGTTTTTGTTTTTTAATAACAAAATTATTTGAACATATTATAATATTGATTTCACATAACATTCCGGTGAATTTACGGGGGAAATGCAGCATACAGAAACAAGTAAAAACCTCAACGTACCTTAGTCAGAGGCACCTTTTGAGCGATGAGGTCTTCGATGAACGAGCATACTTTCTCGTTGTCCACGCAGTTGAGGAAGTCCTCCTCGCATTGGACAGTGTCGTGAAAATCGAACGTGTCTATGGTCTGAAAACAATATAACTACAGTACTGGGAACAAAGCGTATTAAAGCTAATTTTATTAAACACGCTGTATTTGTAGCAGTAGAGCTCCTTGTGAAAGAATTCGTTCAGGGAAGTACTGCCACCTTACCTACTTCTACCGCCAAGCAGTAATGTTTTGTTAGCATTACTGCATTCCGGTTTTGAAGCGTAAGGGTGCTGGTGAAATTACAGGCACATGGGACTTATCAACTTATGTCTCAGGGTGCCTCTCAGATCTTAAATCGCAATGATCTAAGGGGCACTGCCACTGCGCCCGTCTACCTGAGACATAAGTTGACAAGACCCATGTGCCTGTACTTTCACCAGTAATTTAATTTAATTTAAACTGCCTCTGTTGCCGAACGCTTACCACGCCGGAGTGCCAGGCAGAGGTCTCGGGTTCGATACCCGGGCCGGGAGAAATATTTGTATTGCCTACATTTATTTCTCTCGTGAGTTTGAGTGTAATTTGTGGTTGTCTATGTATGTGTCCATGGCACCCGCGACACAGAGTTTCCTTAGTGCGGGGCCTATGTTGAGTAGTGTGCGTTAAAAGCCGGAACGCAGAAATGCTCATATTACCTACTGCTTGGCGGTAGAAATAGGTAATGTGAGAGTACTTCCCTGGATGAACTCTTTCACAAGGAGCCATATTGCTACTAATATTTGACGACTTAAAGCGTGATGTGTCACAAAGTGCAGTACTAGGTCCCAAGTTATTCTTTGTATTCAAACAAACTCACCTCTTTAATGTACTCAGCAATGGCAGTATGAGTGGCCAATGACTGTTTATTTGCCAGCATTTGCGGTAGCCGAGAAACAAATTGCTTGATTTCTTGCACTGATTTCTCGTTGTGTCTCTCGTCCAGCTGGGTTTTTATTAGGTGCGCTTTCTTTGACAGTGCTGCACCGACCTGCGCAATTTTAATGACTAAGTAATATACTTACACTTACACCTTACTACTGCATAATATAACGTATAAGACGAAGGCAGAACAAAACTAATATACTGGCTGTTTTTTTTATTGGAAATCAAACTGTCTTTTCCGGCTATAAGTTACGAATATTTTTAAAGTATTAGTTTTTTCAAACAAACAGACATTTCCGGTTCTTAAAAGGTTGTATGGTCACGATTGAATGAGATAGTACAGGTATCAACAAGTTATGGGTAATTTTAACGCAAACCCTATTCTGAAGTATAGTTATAGAAGTTATTAATTTAAATACCTTATTTTCAATTTACAAAACATTTCATAAAAGCCGTGGCAGCCTAATGGAACCTATCACCTCTTAAGCAGAGGCCGTGGGTGGGTCCAAATTCGAGCTCGCTCTTCTGAGTTTTTCGGTGTAAGGAAAACTTTGTGATGAAACTTGCACGTCAAAGAAGGTTTGGATCAGTGTGGCGTACTATGGCCTAAACCCGTGCCCAGCAGTGGGACGTTAAACGGGTTGGCGATGTTGAAAAGTTATTAATTTAAATATATTATTTTTAATTTACCAAGAGAACATTCCAATTTACGCCATATACGACCTGAAAAAGTTTTTATTTTTTTCGTTCTTTCAGGGTCGTATTCTAGAACTCAACACTATTTCGCAATGGTCCTTAACAAAGAATGGCAGATCATTAATATAAATCAGAAATAAGAAAGGCCCAAGTATTGAGCCCTGTGGAATGCCCATTTTTACCGGAGAACCCAAAGAAGTCACGCCATTTATGTCTACTTTCTGAATTCTACCGTTGAGATATGACGAGACAAGTTTCGACGCCTTGCCATTTACACCGTAATGTTCCAGCTTCCTAATAAGAGTAATATGATCAATGCAATCAAATGCCTTTGAGAGGTCACAGAAAATACCAATAGCGTTCTGGGACCTTTCCCAGGCATCAAAGATGTGTTTTAGTAACGCTACCCCCGCATCGCTAGTCGATCTACCACTAGTAAACCCGTATTGTTCACTATGAAAAATATGATTCCTAACGAAATAGGACAGTAATTGAGTCAGCATAACCTTTTCGAATATTTTACTTAAAGCTGGTAAAATTGAAATGGGCCTATAGTTGCTAGGATCAACTTTCCTACCGCTCTTAAATCGTGTCGCCTGGCTGCGACAATTTGAAGCGATCCTAAGGAGAACGATCGAAGAAGTTACGCGATTTTCGCATTCTTGCAAAGTTCGCGTAACTTGTAAGCCAGTTTTTGAGTAATTAGAAAAAATATTTTTTGAGTTCTTATCTCAAAGTTGCTACGATTTCTCAGTAGAGAAATCTCCATCAGAAGCCCTAACTGCCGTGTAGTTTCAGATTACAAATATGTTATGGTATATGGTTAAATCAGACCCTATAAGAAAAACCCACACAGGAAATCACTGCGCGACGAGCAGCGAATCATTTTGCGCTCTAGAAACTCTGCACTATACTAAGAGATCGCTATTTGACTGCGTAAAATTTTTGAAAATCAGCGTAGATTTTAAGGGTCGTATTCCAGAACTCTACTCAATGCTCAAGTCAGGATCTGAGTATGATTTCAAGCACTGGAAATACGACCGTAAGAGCAGGGACTTGAATATGATATGAATACACTTTGAATCAAATTTGTGTGGATTCTGGAGCCATGTCGTCTTTCCATATATCTTTATCTAACACGTAGTCTTCTATTTTGTAATATGATTTTTCGATCAAAATATTTTTAATGTAGTTTTTAAACTTAGGAAATGATAAACTTAATATATGCTCCGGAATCTTATTGTAAAAACGTATACAGTTCCCCATAAAAGAGTTGTTTACCTTGGTTAAACGAAATCGTGTCACCATGAGTTTGGACTTAGCTCTAAGGTTAATATTATGGATATCTTCTTTCTTATTGAAATTATGTATATTTTTACGGGCATATAAAATATTTGAGTAAATGTACTGTGATGCCACAGTCATGATACCAGTCTCCTTAAACTTTTCTCTGAGAGAAACCCGAGAGCCTAGACGGTACACAGAACGAATCACTCGTTTTTGCAATATAAATATGGTTTGAATATCTGCCGCTTTACCCCACATGAGAATCCCGTAGGACATTATACTATGGAAGTAACTAAAGTAAACTAGTCTAGCAGTACTAACATCGGTAAGCTCATGGATTCTGCGGACTGCGTATGCAGCGGAGCTTAACCTGCTGGCCAGGGAAGATATATGTGGAAACCATTGAATTTTACTATCTAAGGCAGGTATGGGCAACCTTTAACATGTTGAGGGCCAAACTTTAGTATGCAAATAGGTTCGCGGGCCGCGTTTAAAAGTGCTTAGTGCATTTTAAAGTAATTAGTGTCAATAGATGTCAGACATAAAATAATATCACAATGTTATTCTAGTACTAGTACAATTTATTTAAAAAATGAAATTTAAAAAAATGGTACAACATCATATCGGTAAATGAAACGGAAAAAGTCAATCAATGAGACACTTGAGCTTGAATTTGGGAAACTAATCCATCGATATTTGGATTAATTCCACTGATACAAACACGTAAAGAATTTTCCAAATTATCGTCAGTCAGTCTTGTACGATGTGTTGATTTATTAATTTTCATCATCGAAAAGAACTGTTCGCATTTATAAGTACTGCCAAAAGCACAAATCAATCTTCTTGCGAATTTTCTAAGCTGCGGAAAATTGTCTTCTAGGCATTTTTTGTAGAAATCGCACAACTCTACTTCTTCAAATTTAGATTTTAGGAGTGAGTTTTCTTGAATTTCGATCAACTCCATTTGTAAGTGTATTGGAGCATTTTGTACATTAATTTTTGTTGGATTTGCAAATAAACTGAAACAGTCTTCCATGTTTTTGAAATCGCTAAATCTGTTCGAAAATTGTTCCGACAGTAACTCGAGTTCTTCAGCATATTGAGCATAAGCAATATTTTCATACGTAGAGATGCGTGTCGAAATGGTAACTATTACCAGATAGCATCTGTGACTCCCACAAGCGCAGTTTGACCTGAAATGCTTTCAAATGGCTGTACAAATCATTTACTAACTGTCCTTGTTTTTGTAGTTTCAAATTTAAATCATTCAAATAGCCTGATGAATAGCCTGTTAGATCGACCAGAAATGCTAAGTCACATATCCATTTTGGGTCACTCAATTCAGATAGTGGTTTATCTTTTATTTTCATAAAGTCTGCTATCTCATTTCTAAGCTCGTAAAACCGTTTCAACATTTTTCCTTTGCTCAGCCATCTGACTACACAATAATATGTTACGTCGTTATATTCAGCGGATATTTCATCCAAGAACCCCTTGAACTGACGATGGTTAAGCCCTCGAGATCGAATAAAATTGATGGTTTTTACTACCACATCCATAACATGCTGGAGTCGAATGGACTTAGAACACAAGTTCTGTTGGTGGATAATGCAATGAAGGACTATCAAATCATCTTTTTGCACATTTAATGCTGTTGCTTTTTCATTTAAAATTCCGATGAAACCTTTACGTAAGCCGACCATAGAAGGTGCTCCACCAGTGCATACTCCCTTTAATTTTGACCATGGCAAGCCAAATCTTGTGAATACCTTTTGAACTTCATTAAAATATCCTCCCCTGTAGTGGTTCCTTTTAACTGCTGTAAAGCAAGCAATTCCTCAGTAACAGTGAACTCCTTATCAACACCTCGAATAAATATAGCCAGTTGAGCTGTGTCGGACAAATCCGTGCTCTCGTCTAATGCTATGGAAAATGATTCAAAACCAGCCATACGGTCAGTCAATGTCGTTTTTATATCATTAGCCATCATTTCTATACGTCGAACAACGGTTCATCTTGACAAACTAATTTTTTCAAATTCATTTTTCTTTTCAGGACTCAAAACACTGCAAACTTCTAACATACACTCCTTAATAAATTCTCCTTCGGCAAATGGTTTTAATGCCTTTGCCAATTTTGAGCTAACTATAAAACTAGCTTCCACAACATTATCAAGTTCTGTTCTTTGTTTATGAAACATTTGTTGCTGTTTCTCCAAATTTGCTGTAAGCTTCTGGATTTTGTCTGTTCTTAATTGTTCTGTCAGTGAGTGTAGCGCAGTATGCTTAGTTAAGTAATGCCTCTTTATATTGAATTCTTTCATTACTGAAATGGATTCATTACACAGCAAACAAATAGGCTTACCATTGTGCAAAATAAAAAAGAATTATTCAGTCCATTTTTCTTGAAACTGGCGTCCCTCTGTATCTACTTTTCGTTTTTTTTCCACCAGACATCATTTTTGTTAACTTTTCGTTCTTTAAACTTAATAACAATACAAACTATAGTTAGTACACAACCACTCAAGATGCACACGAAGTTCACGGCTCAAACAGTTCGCTAGAATATCGCTTGTCGAAGTTATCACCTCGGTAGCTCGAATAGAACTGCACAAATGTTCGGGCCATACACCCGCTTATATAGGCAAAATGAAGGAATATTCTGGAATAAACTAGTTTTAGAATAATTGAGAAGCAATAAGTCTTTGATGTTTGCCGCCCGACGCCTCACGGGCGGCAAACATCAAAGACTTTGATCGAGTAAGCCGAGTGGCGGCGATTATCAAAGAGTGAGGCGGCAAACATCAAAGGATTAGATGTTTGGGGCTTCACTGTCGCTGTGAGTGTAAGTACCTAGTTTAATATTTTTTCATTGAGTTTTTTTTCAAAATGTCTTGCGGGCCGGATTATATCTTACAGCGGGCCGGATGCGGCCCGCGGGCCGCATGTTGCCCATATGCGATCTAAGGTTACTCCTAAGAAGACTGCTTTATTAACAAAGTCTAACTTTTCTCCGTTTATTTCTATGCTTGGACTAGTCGATTTTACGTTAGGTAATTCAAATTTAACACATTTTGTCTTCTTGGCATTAAGCAATAAATTGTTAGCATTAAACCAATAAACTACCTTAGAGAGGGTATCATTAATATGGTCATAGTTAATGTCATGTCTGTCTGTTTTAAAAATCAAGGATGTGTCATCAGCAAACAACACTATTTCGCAATGGTCCTTAACAAAGAATGGCAGATCATCAATATAAATCAGAAATAAGAAAGGCCCAAGTATTGAGCCCTGTGGAATGCCCATTTTTACCGCCATATTCATAGCATTTAAGTTTATTTGAAAAGAGCAATCCCTAGAGTTTCTTGCTCGTTCTTCTCAGGGAGGTCAGCGTAGTGAACGAGCAGTAGCTTAAATGTGACGATTTCAAGTGTAAATTTATTTTACCTATGGAATAAATAATCTTTGACTTTGACTTTGATTCTGCGATGCATTAAAACGAACAATGGAACATAAACTTTATGTTCTAAAAAATAAGTTTTCATATCCAGAACACCCCGAGCAGACAAACTTTAGAAAAGTTTACGTAAATTTATATCTATATTTGATTAAGCTGATTCTCCAAGGTCAAATGATTCTCCAAAATTTTTCGAGAAACTCGAGAATTCGGGCACGAGAATTCTCAAAACTCGAGAAAAATAGATCGCGAGGTGGCTACTGTGTGGGATTGTTTATTTATCGTCTAAAAATGTTTTTTACATCGAAATTTCAAATATATCACAAATACACCAAAGGAAATATACCAAATCAAGTAGTCCACAATTTGGGCGAAAATGGTCTAAAACCTGCCCATCTCAGCAGAACACATACTTACAGCAGTAAAATTGCAATCTCTCAGTTCAGCGAACAACTCCTCGCTAGAATTCAAAATGATGCGTCGCTTTTCTCTAGCAGTGGCTTCGGGTGTCGGGTCTTCTGGGCTTATAAACTTGTGCTCGGGAAAGGTTGCAGTCGAGTTCTTTATTCCAAAAAGTTCGTCTGAAAGACAAGATTATTAGTAGTAAACTTTTTTGTTCTTCATCTGCTCCGAATGGGGTCTAAAATAAAAAAAAAACAATTTTTCCGTGTTAATAATCTGACAGTGATAATTTGACTTTTAAAATTTAGTTTATTACCAATAAGTCCTTCATAGGTCAGCTGCGTAGCCATTACGCTGGTGAAGTCAACGGCTCTATCGAGTAGCAGTAAATGATCTATGCACGATGTTGGTGAGCCTTTAGGCTCTGTGCCTTGTTCCTCTTTGTTCAGTTTACAGAGAAGGTCCCATACCTGTGTAGTTTTATACATTTTAGCTAGGTACTAGCTTCGTTAAAAATTACGCGAGCGTAACTATGCTCGATTCTGACAGGAAAAAATATAACATTACAATGTATTTTAAGTAGTCTCATTTGTTCCTGGGCATACAATACAGGTTGTTACAAAAAGGTTCGCTGGCGTTTGTCCTTGTGATTGTTAAAGTAATTGATATTTTTTTCTAAAGCGGAGGCAATATAATATATCCGACGTAATACAACCAAGAAATATTACTTCAGTTGATCAGTAACAATCGGTTTTCAAAATTTTTAGTTTAATAAAAACATATCGAACCCCTGGATTTAATAAGACCATATCTGCAAAATGACAATTTTTTTAGGAGAGAGATTTAAATATTCTGCGATTGAAATTAGTCAATGACTTTTTATTATATTATAGTAGTTTTAAAATTTCACATAAACGATATTTGTTTCATATACTTGGTATTATTTTAATGAATTTTATGTGATAAAAATACTTTTTTTGAGGTATGATCATAACGTAGATTTATTATACCAACGGTATGATATATTTATAAAACATAACATAAGGGCGGATAAACATAGCCCACAAGTTAAAACCCTTTTTAACCAAAAAAGGAGGAGGATCTCATTCCTATTAAAATTTTAAGAAAATATGCCACGTCTAACAGTGGCAAATTAGAAGATGAATCCGGTTTGTTGGATTTCGCCCATTTTCTGTTAACTGATTTCAATAAAACTTGGTAAATACACGTAATTCCACAAAATTTTGAGGTCGGTTGTATTTTTTATAAAAAAGTTATAATTATGTTAGAATAATTTATTACGAATTTATTTTGATTCCTTACAAGAAATGTGCGTGGGATACCGATTATTTGTATTAAATACGTAAGGCCTATGAGAATCGATTGATGTTACCTGTTTGGCAGCGGTTCCTTTGCCAAAGACACGTGGTATGATCCCGTACAGTTGCTGTATAGTGCGAATCGCTTGGGCCGCATTGTAGATGCAGGTGGGGTCTCCTTCCAGATAGTTCTCTCTATTAAATAGAAATAATTTTTTAAGGGCATAAAAGAACATACTTTGATATAACAATTTCATGCAGACGTAGTATTAGTTTATTGAATATAATGGTGCTTTATTAATATGATTTTTTTTTTGTGAAATTAATGCACTAGTTTGCTATAATTACAAATACAAAAATCGAACATTAAGAAAAATTCCTTCGGACGGCTGGCTTCGAACCAGCGCCTTCAGCATACCGTGTCACGCTCTCCCAACTGATGTTAAATGATTTTCGAGAAATACGTTTGCTCGAATTTTCATAACCCCTAAAGTAATTTTGAGAGGAAAATGTTTTTACTTTTAAACCTAACTTAACCTAACCTAACCGAACGTAATCGTGTCCTTGCGATAGACACCCAACATATCCTGAAACAACAACGGTCTCGTTGTAATTCGGTTCTCGGGGTAATGAAAATTCGAACAAACGTTATTTCGGAAAAAATCTATTCGAGTTTGTGATAATGATAAGTTAAAAAGTCCCATGTGCCAGTAATACACATATTTGTTACAGATCTTTTTGCGGTTTTTTGCCCTAGCGCCATCTGTGAGAAATCTTTGATGGTTTTTCTTTTTTCAGTCAGGTACCTTTATACGGATCGAAGAAATGTTTCTTAGTGTTCGTTCTTTGTATTAATAAAAGTATAGAATACATCATATCAGCTGGAACACGTCCACTGCTGAACACAAGCATTAATATAACAAAATATAATTACAACAATAAAATTGCCATCTTAACAATATATATAATTATTGTTAAGATGAAGATAATAAAGATTCATTCATTCATTCATATATATATATGTAGCAGTGGAGCTCACATTCCTTCTTGGCGGCATTAATAAGTAAGGTAGCAGTACTTCCCTGGACTCTTTCACAAGGAGCTCTACATGGACACGAAAAAAAAATGTACCAGCCTATATATTTTTTAACTACACTGTACTTTCAACTGTATTTTCATTTTACGTATACCTATACTAAAAAAATAACGTAATTGACAAAATATATTAAAGTCATGTTAATATTTCTGTAATAAACTATTTGAGCGTTCTCTGTTCTTGCAACGACGTTTCATTGTACAATTCTTTAGTGGAGTATTTTCACAAAAATTATATGAATATCACGGTAGTAAAAACATTATGATATCCAATAAAATAAATATTGGAACTCATTATTGTTTATGTGACTGTAATGCAAGGCGTAACAACCACACTCTCCCGATAAACTTTAATGAAGTTCGGGAGATCCTTATCTCTATTTGTGCATGTTCAGTTAATATAAACAAAAAAACAAAAATCAAAAGGTTGCAATGATTGTAGAAGCAAAATGGCAATTACACTTCGTCTTTTTGTCCTTATCCCAAGCTAGGTGTGATCGGCAAAGCATGTATTTTTCTTCCACTCTCCCCTATCAGCCGTCTTTTCCACACTCACACCTTTCTTTTTTATGTCATCTTTCACACAATCTATCCATCTTTTCTTTGGCCTTCCTTTACCTTTATATCCCTCTACGTTCAAACTAATACAAAATGGCAATTACACTATGAAGTTTATTAAAGATGTGCAAGCTTACTTGTAAAAAACTAACAACCTAGCACTATATTATTAGTAATATAGTGCTAGGTTGTTAGTATTTTACAAGTTTGTTTGTTGTTTATGTTGTTAGCAACATAAACAACAAATTTTGTTCCATTACTTTTTACAAAACGTAATACATTTATAAGTTTTTGTTGTGTTATCTGATACTTTTTAGATCTGTACATATTTGGTAGTAAAGTAAACGAGCAAATATCTTCCCCAACGACCCCCACCTGTTAGCGCTTTCTTTTGTTATGATCTATTTAAAAAATTTTATTTTTGCATGAAATTAAAAATGTGGTGAATTGTTAAAACTTGTTGTTTGTGATGTTAGTAATGTCATGGACCAATAAGAAGACTGTTCGAATCGCGGTACAAGACAGCGTAGTCACTTATTTAGTACGTATTAGTACACCAGATGTCGCGATGAGTACCAAATAACCATTTGTATGTGATGAGTTTGTAAATGAAATAAAATCGGCTTTATTTTACATGTGCATGCAAAATACATTAGAAACAATTATAGAAAATTACATAAATCTTTCATAAATAACAACATAATTTAATTTATTAAATTCGTTGATGGAATGGACCGCGAAGTTAGTGGGAGTTAATCGCAAGTCGCGCGGTTAATAGAGAATTCACCCCGCGCTGCGCTGCGCCTGCACCCCATTGCGCCTGAACCGATCGCCAAAGTGCGGGCGACGACAGCCGCCAAGCGCGCAGATGATCGCGTCCTGCGCGGTTCTACTAGTACACCGCTGCGGCAACCGCGAGCAACCGTCACCACTACAGGCGTAAAACGCGCCGTGTAATATGCTACTAATTTTACATACTTAACTATTACATCCTACGGATGACGAAGTCCCGCGGCAGACGCGGGTGAAAACCGCTCCGTGAGTTCTTAGTGTAACGAAAAATGAGTTTCAGCGCTATCTAACATGTAATAGTTAGCTATTATATACTAGTAGCATTTTTACTAAAACGCCACATCATGTTGAATGGCTGAACCAGGATGAAAAAAATGCTGAAATATTGTAATATAACTCTTACTCAAGTAACTGTAAGTTTAATTTTGTTAAATTTTAAAATTGTGTTCCGTCGTTTTCACGTTTTAAGCCCTACCCAATCAAAATCTTTAAGTTGTGGTAGTAGCGTAAAGTTTGAATTGCACACAAGCTAAAAAGTGGCGACATCGGTACCCGATCTTATATGGCGTCATTACACATCTCCCCTTTTTTTCTATACCTATGCAAATAACTAATATGTAAATAATTATTCATACAAAGATCGAATACTCAGAAAAAAATCCTTCGATCCGGTCGGAATCGAACCGACGTCTTCTAGTATACCGTGGCAGACATAATACCAACTAAGCCACGGAACGAACCAGCGGACCTCACGAATTTTTCTATGTGTTTGTTGTCGTGTCTTTGTTTTTGGTTTTTCAACGACTTTTTTAGCCGTAGCGCCATCTATGAGAAATCTTAATTATTTCGTCTTATTAATAATTATAACAAACTAGTGGAGTAAATTGACATAAAAAATAATTGAATATCAATTCAATAAATACGTAAATAATTGACGAATACCAGCCGACGAATTGACGAATTACAATAATTTATCAAAGCCACTCTCATTTGTAGTGACAACAAGCAAATCAACTAGATGGCGCTTATTGCACAGATTTTTATGGATACTGACGGCTATTCTTTTATTTCGTTTAGGATTAACGCCATCTACTCACACTAGCAAGCGTTAATTTATAAATTAGTTTGTAACAAGCAATGCCATTTATTGACACCCATACTTGTTAAAGTTCAAAAAATAATTTTAGCTCATGGTCAATATTTGAATAATATAACAAGGAAAAAACTGATATAGTTATCAGTGGCTCGGCGTCCATATATCACGATTCCCATCAGCTTATCTAAAATTTTCCACATATTATAAATATTTTAAAGTAATTTAATTTACTATATTTTGTGCTCAATTTTAGGTGTAGAATCACTTAACCAGTGAAATGAAGTGTACTAGCATCTTGTACGCTAATAAGTATTGCGTTTAAGAGTCGTCAAGGCGCCACTTTTTGTTAATGTACGTCAACAGCACATCAAGGTACATATTGACGTATCTTATTCAATTGCACTGGAGGCGATTTTCGAATAAAAATGTGTAGTCTGATGTGCTGTTGTCTGTACATGGTTCTTGTTTTGCCCCGGCTTTACCAACGACAATTGCACACAACCTATTTTATATTAAAGATTAATTAATTGATATCTACGGCCAGTTTCATAATATAAACTACTTTCAGGCAGTTCGATCATATGTAGATATAAGACGGAATTTTGATTTTGGATTTTCAGAGTTCTGATATTTAGTATGAAGATTAGCAGTCCTCTTTAGTTTACTATATTAATTATTATTATTATTAATTAAAAAAAATAACTAGCATGTAATCACGTAATATTACTAAATGAACATTACACTAACAGAAAATACACTCAATAACTAACAGCAGATTGCTATGAAGAGTTAATAGGTCCATGATAATATCGATATCTCCAACAAGCACTACACACGCTAACTTTATTTTTGGGTTATTTTCTGTTATCTTTGTAAACAGCCATATTTATTTATTAATATTATATTCCGCGAATTTTGTCAAAAAAACATAATGAAACAAAAAACAAAAAATTAAAAACGAATTTTGTGAAAAATAATAATGAAAGAACTAAATTAAAACAAAGGGGTCCAAAAATTAAACTGGTGTAGTGTTCATAGGAGATATCAATATAATCCTGCATGGATGTTAGTATATACAGATAACTTTTACAGATATAATGACGTTTCACTCCATCCTGATGTGTTTCCTTCACTTCTATAATTTGGCTTAAGCGTCAGGGTATAGCTTACCTAAAATCATTCTGAAGCTCTAACGACATGACGTCACTGTCAAATGGGAAGATGTCACATTTAAACTCCTGTATAGTTAAGTTATTAATAATGCCTCTGTTGGTTAAGTGTTTCTCACACAGTTCACTCTTGCGGGGCACGAAGAATAGATGGAATTCTACTGGCAAGTTTTGTTTGGCTCTGTGAATAAAATATTACATGAGTGTTCAACCCGGTTTCTATTGAATAATGTTTGTTACAAAGTAAATACATATCAAAATGTTGTTTTAGATACGATTTATTAATTTTGCTGACAATTCTTGACAAAATTGGTCTTCCTTATGAAAAAAAAAACAAAAACAATAATCTCAGTGCAAACTGCCTCCGTGGCCGAACGGTTACCATACCGGACTGCCACGCAGAGGTCCCCGGGTTCGATTCCCGGGCCGGGAGAAATATTTGTATGGCCTACATTTATTTCTCTCGTGAGTTTGGGTGTAATTTGTGGTTGTCTATGTGTGTGTCCATGGCACCCGCGACACAGGGTTTCCCTAGTGCGGGGCTATGTTGAGTGTGTGCGTTATTATTATTATTATTATTATTATTAAAAACATTAAATTTATTAAAAAAAAGTGACATCAAAAATTTGTGGAATTACCTCTATATTATGCCAAGATTTATTCCCTAGTTTGCCACCCTTAGAGATGGAATATTTTTTTCAAATTTAAATGGGAGCACTACTGAGGTACCCTCTTCCCAACAAAAAAGAATCAACAAAATCGGTTCACGAAGGTCGGAGTTATCGCATAACATACATACAAAAAAAACACCTTCAAATTGAGAACCTCCTCCTTGTTTTAAGTCGGTTTCGATAAAATATAATAGTTAATGGTAATAAATTGAGTTTGAGGGTACGGTGTGTTATTATTAATAGTGTAAACATGTCACCTCAATGATATAATATAATCTGCAACTAAATCCATCAACACCAACTTGGGTCGGGCAATGAATACAATATGTTTGACGGATATAGTAGGTAGACTGCCCGGTCGTAAAGGAAACATATCTGTCACTTCATGCTCCTTTAGCAATGCATATTGAGCTACTAAGCCTACAGGACCAGCAAGCCATTCATCCCAAATTGTTACCTGAAAAAGTTAATTTACATATATTTATGGAACTAAAAAAACCGCTTCCAAACACAATTGGAGTTCTACAGTGAAAGTATATACTATTCTTGACTTAATTTTGGTGGTTATTACCACCTTAAGTTTATTAGGTTCATCAGACAATAAAATTGGGCAGGTAATAAAATATGGTTGAGTGCATAGTTTCAACTGTAACAATTACAACATGTCGGATAAACACACAAATTATTTGGTTTCAAAAAAATTAGGATTAGTCCCTGTACCATGAGCAAATAAATGAAGTAAGGCAGTCCTACTCCAGTCCTACTCAGATATGAAGAGCAGAATCAATTTAGAAAAGTTGGTATCCTATTTTGATCCTAAATGTAATTAGTAATTAAAATATATTTTCAAAATAGAAACATATATTTTTAACTAATTACAACCGAAGAGCCTCTACAGGAACGCCTCGCAATGTTAACAGCTGGGCAACAGAGATTGTGAGTAGGTATTATTATTGTACATAGTAGAAAGGAGGGCTATTGAAAAGTGACTTAGATCTATTGCAGTTGACACCCTTTACTTATAGTGTGAAATTAACTTGAGTAATAATAGAATTAGGATTCTAAAAATAATTAGTAATGATATAGGTACACTCCCAGACACATAATTAGAGCCACCTCGCATTTTCAGTATAAAGCTTTAGGCTTAAACAAAAAGTATTAAGCCATTTTGAAGCTAGTATACTAAATGTCTTTTCCATAAGCCTTTGTTGGAAGTTTGAATTTGTGAAACCAGGGGAAAACTTTTTCTTCAACAATAACACTACTTTTGTATTCTAGCCCTTTAAGACAAAAACGCCAAGTGGTTCCTTGTTTTTCAAATAAAGTCTGCAAGTATGCTTTTTATATAATCATTAATATTTTTTTAAAACAAACCAACATTTCGGACCCTTCACAGGTTCCATAGTCACGCCTGATTCTACTATTATTGAACACATCTATATAATTTTAATTGTTAATTTGTAGATGAACAAATATTGTACACCTTGACTGGTAGGCTATGGAGATCTGCTTAATGTATTATTTTTAAGACCGAATGTACCATACCCATAGTTATGCAATAAATATATTCTTATTCTTATTCTTACATTAAATTACCTTTAACTCAAAAGTCATATTTTTACTTTTCAAACAAAACATTTTTACAATATAAACATGCCTTCATGTCTATATTGGTAGGATAAAGGGATGATGAATAAAGCGACAGCCGGTTTAATAATCTGGTCGCTACCATTAATATAATAAATATCCACGAGTAATATAATATAATATATTTTTAATAATGTGCAAAGGCTTATCAATTGTTTTAGTAAATACGTTTTTAAGACACGCCTTAAGCGACGTAACAGCAGTAAAAGCAAGTTTTATAGTACCCCGTACATCCTGGCTGTTTATAAGATATTATTAGGTAAAACAGTGAAAAGAAAAACTTACTTTTGGTCCTTCGCAAAGTTGCAAAAGATTCAATAGGTCTTTTCTCATAGTTTCCTGCACTAAAGCCACATTCAGACGTCCACCAGACAGATGTGTACTCATTTTAGATTCCTTCATTTTTATTTTTGATTAATATCACCGAAAATATTGAAAAATATAATAATTTTCCTCAATATTTACTCACAATTCAATGAATTCCAGACAATTTGACAAATGTTTGACAATAGAGAAATGTCAAATGTAATGGTGATGCGATTTCGTATTTTGGATTTAACGACAACCATTCGATGACTCGTCGAAAGATTGCACTTTTGTTATATATTTTTTTGGATTTTTTCTGAACTTAGCTTCGCAACTCGTAATATAGAGGTGGTTGTTTTGAGAGCTAAGCATAATTTTGTAATTTGTTTTAAATATTTTTTGCAACAAAGTTATTTATTTATTCTAGTAAATTATATGACAAATACTGCGTGTAACTACTATGCTATTATGGTCAGAATTTGAAATTCAAACCACGAACATAATTATTATCGTTGCATAATTCGTTGTATTTGCACCTCACTTGGGCTGTCATTTTAGTTTAAAAAATGTCGCAGGCAACAAAAACCATTATTCAGATTTTTTTCTTTAATATTCAGGATGATATTTTTCTGTTGTATGCTTTTGTTACGTATGTAAGATCATTGTTCTATTTAATTTAGATTAATACTGCTACAATACGTATCTTCCTGTGCGGATGTGTAGGTACTACTAATACGTGTACCTACTTACGAGAAAACATTTCGGCGCAAATTATCAAAATAAACTTATCATCTTTTGAAATGGAATAATATCCTTTGGTATGGCTGGCAGGTAGTTTAAAGATGCGATCTTCAAATAAAATATACGGGAACGTATTGTTAACTATCTACTGGGATTTCGATTTTTCCTGAATTCTTTGTTATCGGGATTGAATAGAAAGGCATACGTTAGGCATACAAACACCAGAAGTTGCTGATCATCTCGATATGATAAATAAGTACATATTTTGGAAATGTTTGGGATAGGTTAATTTTAAATATTTTGTTTCTTTTCTTTAATGAAGATTTTAAAAAAAGTAGACTAGTAGCTGACTACTAAATAAACGTGTTTAATATATCTTAGCAGTTTCAGTAATGAAAAGCCGAGTTTAATTAAGCGTAATTTCCTGTCCCACAGCTATACTAGCCATTAATTTTAATTTGATCTTAAAGTTTATCGCACTTCTTGAGTGCTTACAAATGGATATTACGTATTTCAGGGCGTCGATAAAATCAGCTGTGCAGCCGCCCAATACGCTGAAGCTCTGCTTTCATATCTACCCCTAATTGTATAGCAACACCCTGGGTAGCTACGTTGCCTTATCTCTTTTACGTAGAGTGTAGAGCCGAGTCGACTGCGCGCGGCGCGACATCGATTTTCCCACTAACCAAGCCATTCCGAACCGTCCCTGGCATTACAAACACGTTTTAGACAAAACTCGCCCGACTCCAATGTGTTTATCGAGTTAAAAAACTTATGAAAAGTGTATTGAGTATGAGAAAATAATGTACGAACTTTTCCGGATTTTAGACAGCGATGTCCGCGCTAATTAGGGGTAAGTTTTTCACAAATTTTCCAGTAATTTTCCGCTATTTTCACGTTGTTTTTGTCGTTTAAAGAAAATGTATTAATGTTTATGTAAATGGATTGATAAAATGTTTAAGGACAGTTTATGTGGGGCGTTGTTGTAATTGCTAGGTCGTTATCGCGATAAGTATTGTTGTGGGCGATTCCGGCCCATGTGATGCTTACAATGTTTTTATGCCGTTCAAAGATAAAAATGTTGATCTTATTAAACTTTAATCTTCGATATAATTCATGATACTGTTTTACCTTTTGATGTTTTTACCATTATTGAATTGTTTTTACGTGAAGCACATTTGCGTGTTTGGTTTCTGCAGAGTTGAGTTAGTTTGGTTTGCTATTCAAGGGCAAAAGTGTTTTAAAAAATGTGGTTCAGTCTCCGACAAATGAAACTTGCGATTGTTTAAGGCGCCAGACAACAAGGCATTTTCTAAGCTAGCATATTTAGTTCTAAACCAAATGTTCATATTCCATCGGGTGATGTTCTGTTTTAATGCTTGCTGTATTAGTATCATAAAAAACATAAATATCAATATAAATGTGTGGCGATTGCGGTCAACTAATACATGTTTCTAGTTCTTAATGTTGGACTTACTGATACATGTAAAAGTTATGTGTGTTATATGCGTACATGATGATGTGAAAACAATATAATGTCAGGAGGTTGTTCTTAGCAACTGTTATTAGAACAGCAGAATATTTTAATGTGTAATCTATAATAACCACATAATAATATAACAATAATAACGCACACAGTCATAGCCCTGCATCAGGGAAATCCTGTATTGCGGGTGCCATGGACACAGACAACCACAAATTACACCCAAACTCACGAGAGAAATAAATGTAGGCCATATAAATATTTTTCCCTACCCGGGATTCGAACCCGAGACCTCTGCGTATCTGCCGTATCTGCCAGCATGGTAACCGTGAGGCAGTTAACTACCACATCTACCACATGACTGCAATAATTCCTTAAATACTAATTAAACTCTATAGTGAAGCTGTATCAAATGTTGCTGTATCTTTTATTATTCTATTTATCCACTGTTGCGTATTGGAAAATGTCAATAACGCTGATTTTTGCTTAACAATAAAAATGATACTAAACAAGATGTAAATTAACCGCTTATAGGGGGTTATAGATCTCGTCTGTTTAATTAGAGAAAATTTACTACGTTGTTGGTCCACTTTAAGTTTTTAATGAAATTCTTCGACATGCGGTTTCCTTTACAATTTCCTGCACCGTATCAACTCATGTTTCATGGCTGGAAACTAAGTTCCTTCTAAGAAGTAAATAGTTTCTGTTTACCACACTGGCTCAATAAGCTCGTTATGGTGGGTTGAGAACTTCAGACGTCTTTTAAGAGTTTTAGTTCGCTGTTCTTTCAAAATAACGCTCTTGTTAGCAAGATATCGTATCGAAGTTTTAACATAAAATACTTTATTTAGAGATATTTCAAGAGCTCATTACAAATTGCAAAGAAGTCTGGCACTTATATTTTACGAAAAATATCAAAAAGAAAAGAAATAAGAATTATTATTTAAATTGAGGTTTAATAAAATTGTTTTGCGAAATTTTATAATCTGACACACGGCGTCATTTTAAAAAAGCAAAATTAGTGAACAATGCCTGTTTGTACTGGTAGTGTACATTTCATCATGGTGGTCCCTCGCATCGAATGAAAAGTGACACAGGAAACTAACAATACAAATTTGAAAATTTAAAAAAAAATTTAATATTGAATATAATGAGCATGAAGTTGTTACTCAATGATATTATTTTTTGTGAAACTACTACACTAGTTTGTTATTATTATTGATACAAAGATCTAAACATCGAACCGCCTATCGAACCAGCAGCGTCTGTCGCCTCAACGTGGCTACCTGAAGTACGGCTATTTTACTTATGAGAGAGAAGTTGTCTATTCACTTTATGACGACGTTGACTTCCATCATTGTTATATCACCTTTTAATCATCTTCTTATCTGGTTTATGGCCACGTATTTTCGAAGTTTTGAACCGTTCTCGAATTCCCTTTTCCTTCACTATTCTTAGGTTTGTTCGTGGTTTGTTCGATCCGTCGTCACTATCATCAAAATTCTTGAAACGAGAGGTCCTGTCCATGAATCACAAATCACCTTCATTTCCTTATCGTTAAACTTTACATCCATTTCTATTCAAATTATATAGTTATACCTATAGACCATTTTGGATCTTCCTTTTCCTCTTTTATCTCATTCATCTCTCACAACGTCGAACCGAGCCTTCTGCATTCTCATGTCTCTAAGGTTAGGCTACAACTTAGATCGTTCTTCTTCCTTTTTTCAACCACTATTCACCCAAAGATGAGGTCTCTATTCTTTTCAATGTTGTTATGTGGCTTTCTCGTCCAATTTTTCCCTGCCATTTTGACAATGTCGTCAGTCCTGCGCATCGATTGACAGCCTACCCTTTGTGCCTTTCTAGGCCTTCACTCAAGCACCCTTCTACCCGACGGTACTTACTTAGTATAAGAATTTCCTTATTTTGTACAAATATATCTATTCAAATCACTTATCAAAACATCGCTAATGGTTGTAATAAAGCTATATACGCAAAATGACAATTTTTCAGGAGAGATGTTAAAGTTTGTAAATTATACATAATTTGTTTCATGTAGTTTGTATTGTTTTTATGTGCTCAAACACCGCGCGGCGACAGCGCAGACCACGCCTTGCCAGACTCGCTCGTCCGGGACTAATAGAACGTATTTTGCCATGACAGTTAGATGCACGCGGTCGCTGCGTGGCAGCAACGCGGAGTCCGCTGTTCGACCGCGCGGTGTGAGCCCAATGAATTTCGTGTCAAATAAATAAAAAATTCGTCGCTGCGCGGCGGCAGCCCGTTGATGGTGAATGCGCCATTAGTGTTTTTTTTATAATATCAAGTGACGGAACGAACAAGTTGTATGCCTGACGGTAAGCTACACGCCTGTCCATAACAGTTGCAGTGCCACCCAGAGCTTTAAATCGCAAAGATTTGAGGGGCTCTGCCACTGCGTTCGTCACCCTGAGACATAAAGTTGACAAGTCCCATGTACCTGTAATTTCACCACCCTTCAAAACCAGTACACGGTAATGCCGACATTACTGCTTGGCGGCAGAAATAGGTAAGGTGGCAGTACTGCCCTGGACGAACTCTTTCACAAGGAGCTCTACTGTTACTAATATAGTCGTCATTGATTTTGTATTAATTTTATTAACAATCGTCGATTGTTTTATTATCTTTCACGTTTCGTACCCTTGGCATAATAAGGCCCTGTCTGCATATTGCCAAATGTTCAGGAAAGAGGTTTAAAGATTCTACGAATGAACTTATTTGATAACTTTTTGTACATTAATAGGAGAGTTATAAAATGTCACATATACATAACTTGTTGCAAGTACTTCGTATTATTTTTATGACTTTCACATGATATAAGCACGTTTGATGTATGATAACATTATGTGGCTTTATTATACCAATTAGGCTATGACATTTCAGTTTCATTCTAGCTAAAGAAAAATCCTTAATATTATTGAGATAGAATAGTTGTTACTGCATTGTTACACACACACACACACACACACACACAAACACACACTGATATTATAACGTCTAGTTTCGCCTAGATTTATAAATAAATGTATAACGATTTGTGTAATACCCGAACCAGGCAATGATTGATAGCTCTACTCCTTCTTATTCAATGTAGACGTTATCGGAAAATAATATATTTTATAATGTTGGGCTATATTTTCACCTAAAGTTTAGCTATAAGGGAAATTAATTTTCAAGTCTGCTCTCAAGCACACTGCTCAGCAAAGTTTATGGAACAAGGCTATTATGATATTTTTTTAACTGTTTCCTTATTTGCTTTACATCAAAAGAAGCGTTATTTAATGGTAAAGTAATAAAAGGGTTGTTATAATTATTAATACAAAGATCACTAAAAGATCAATTCATTGTGGAAGTGGAATAATTTCACAAAAAAATAATTGAATATCAATTCAATAAAAATTTAAAATAAAAGGGTTGTTAAGGGGAAAAAATCTAAATTTATTATGAAATTAGAAAATGTGAGATAATAACTATTGTAACAGTGAAAATTATTAAAAAAAGCTATTAAATAAGTTTTTTGAATGTCAGTCGGACCTCTCAAAGCGACGGCTCTACAACGACAACGGCGTGGCATACTAAGTATGAGGTTGTCCATTGTCTCGCCTGAGAAATCGAGATACCAAAAAAAGGAAAAACGTGAAAAAAGCTCTTCTTCCGTGTGTAAATTTTGGGGAAGATCACTGCTTTTCTACTGAGCAAATCCTATGCATGCCATATGGTATTGCGATTGGTCGACTGAACAGGCTACTGCAACAGTCCCATATCTTTCTATATAAGTTTTCTTTATAGTGCCCTCCCTATCAACCTCTTGGTTATGTGGGAAGGGCACTATGACTTGTGCAAGCAATCCCGCGCAGGAACTGTCAGGTCCTGAACCCAGATCAGCCCGTTTGCACGGACTTCATCCGGTTTGAAATCAATCAAATTGTACCATCTTTCACAATCTATCGATAAAAGTATCGACAACAACTACAATAACTATTTAAAATTTTATGAAAACTGGTAACCCTACAAATGTCATTTTACTCCGTCTTTAAAAAAGACAGACTCTAGGTACGTAATGCACGTGTGCATCCTCGCTGTGCATGGGCTATACAGGCGCATTGGCAGTAAGTACGGCAACGCTACAATGCGCTGCAAATGCCCTGGATGAACTCTTTCACAAGGAGTAGCAATCTATTGCTACTGTTTGTAATTGTAACAAGTTGTTACTCATTTTATAGTATGTATATGCGCCGAATCAACGACATTGAATGAATGACGAGATATACAAAATTTCATGCTTTGATAACAAATCTGTATCTGTATCTATAAATGCTACTCAGGACATGTCCCATGTGCCTGTAATTTCATCAGCACCTCTGCTCTACGAAACCGGAACTCGGCAGAAATAGGCACGGTAGTAGTGTTGTAAAAAACTCGAGTCCGAGAGTCTACAGTTTAGGACTCGACTCTAATTCACAAGACTCGACTCATAAAGACAGAAACTCCACTGCTTGATGTATTACGAGCCTATCGAGTGTCCGACTAGACTCTAGGTAGATTTTAGTGCTCGAGTCTATTTATGTAACGAGTCGAGCTCGAGTCTGGTAAATACTGTAGCCTTGGACATAGCTTAGGATGCGTAGCGTGAGGTACTTTATAAATATAAACGGGGTTAACTTCATAATTTGATATTTATTGTATTTTTTCACATATTTATATTTTGAGGCTACTTCTTGGTCTTTCAAGATGTTGTTTTTTTCTATTCTATTTTTTCAAACACATTCTAAATACAAAACTATATTCACTCAGCCAGTAGTTCTACTCATAGAGTAGAGCCTAGACTACTATGGATATAACTTACTTTTTATTACTATTTTTTAATTTGATAGATATATTGTCCTGTGTGTGTGTGCATAGTTCGTGGTCACCCTCCCAGATGAACAAGAACTGTCTGCATTCGGGGAAAATATATTTATTTAATGATTAGCAATCCTTCATATGGTAAACCCCCATTCCATATGTATGTTAGGAAATGTTGTTAGGGTTATTTGTGTGTTTGTTCTGGTTTGCTTAAAGAAAGTGAGAAAAGCTGATGGAACGTGGATAGCTGCAGGATGAGGACTAAGGCAGCTGGGAGATCAATATTGATGTTACCCAGTGATCGTCCGATGGATGCTCAAGCCTGTGTCGTCGTCGTAACAGCGCGCACGCTGAAGATAGTTTAGTGATGCATTTAGGAAGTAATGATGTTTAAGGATTTGTTAGGAACATTCAGCCAAGCTAGGGTAGCTGAAATAAAGAGTTAGGATTTAGATAGGTTACCTAAATAGCTAGGATAGCTAACGAATAACTATATTTTGAATTGTTTGATTAGGATGTGGTCATGGTCTGTCCTTTTAGATAGGTTTTTGGCAGACTAAAGCCATAGCCTCCTCGGTGGTTTACTTGTTGGTAAGGTAGTAGCTTCCGACCAGTGTGTGG
>NW_020653711.1:1990022-2025380 GCF_003589595.1 Hyposmocoma kahamanoa
AACCGTGACCATGGGACCTGTAAAGGGCCCGAAACGTCGGTTTGTTTGAAAAAACAAATATACGCGACTTATGTAAGTTGCCTATCATAGGTAGGGCACCAGCTAGGGATGTTCACACCTTCAGTTGTGAGGAAGAGGGATGTAGTCTAGGCTCACGCTATGAGTAGAACTATTGGCTGAGTGAATATAGTTTTGTATTTAGAATGTGTTTGAAAAAATAGAATAGAAAAAAAGTACATCTTGAGAGATCAAGAAGTAGCCTCAAAATATAAATATGTGAAAAAATACAATAAATATCAAGTTATGAAGTTAATCCCAGTTTATATTTATAAAGTACCTCACGCTACGCATCCTACGCTACGTCTCAGGCTACAGTACCTACTGAGCGGTGTTCTGGTGTGGTGTGGTAAACTGTAGTATAACTGTGGTGTACTTAAGTATTAATATCGTCATTTTTTAATCACCTTTTTGGGTTTTAAAAATTTAATACGTGGGCAATAATAGTAATTGTTCAGTAACATTGAACCCGGTTTGTCGTATTCGAGACTTTGTAGTTGAAGTTGGCTCAAGTCGAGTTTCCGAACCCCAGTTTTGTACAAAACTCGAGTCAAATTTGCGGCTTGAGTTCTTTTTAGACTCGAGTTCGTGCTCGGATGACTCGCGCTCGACTCGACTCCGACTGGTGAGTGTTTTAGGCCAACGAGTCGAGTTTATAAATGTAGACTCCAGGACTCGAGTTTACTACAACACTTTACAGTAGTAGGGAAATATCCCTAGATGAACACTTTCACAAAGACCTCTACTGCTTCTAAAGTACTAATATTGAGCGCGCTCGTTGATTAATAAACTGTTTATCTATTTACACAGAATTAAAGTAAAGATAAATTACTCCAAGAGAACTGGGTAGTGTACATTAAATCATCAATATTACGCCATCAATTTCTCTTTCGAAGCAGTAAACATTGCGATAGGAGTTCGCAGTTTTCCCGAAAAGCTGCGTCACCAGCGGTTTCCCAGATTATTAATCACAGTCTTTCCGTAATACTCGTGATAAACGCAACGAGATGGAGGATGAACGATGGCTGTAATTTCGTTTAACCAATAAGTACATAAATTTTTAGAATGGTTGATTTATTTAGGGCATAACGCACCGAAAAAGCTGCCTTTTTGCGGAATTACAGTCTCCCTGGACATTATTATTATAATTTTTGAGCGTCTCGCTTGCACAGCAGTTTGTTGTCACAATGTGTTATTTAGTACATACTGTAGGTAGTAGACATTGACTATGTAGTGAATAATATGCATCTTTTTATGCGTACACAAGTTTGGTTTTTTAAAGTTTGCTCGATTTTTGACGATCGCTATTGTCGCTCGATGTGGTGTGGTTTGACGAGCAATGGGTACTTAAAGATTTGCTCGATTTTTGATGATTGCTATTGGAGCTCGATGTGCTGTGTTTTGACGATGAGTAACATTTGTCACACGGCCACAGATTTGCTCGATTTTATTGATAGTTACTATCACCTGCTAGCGATCCATAAATAGCAGGGTTAATAAAAGAAGCTTGTAGGTATCTTCACCTAATTTAAATTCCATAGTGTCGATCGATAAAAAATGCGCTGTGGATCGTCTGTTGCTTACATATTTCCTCCATTTTGTCTAATCATACCTACATATCGCCCGACAAAAAATACGATATCAATAATTTCTTAAACATTTATTCAATATTGATGATTTTTATTTGATTAAGTTGATTGGAAAAAAATACCATATCGATCGCCTGTTGCTTACACATTTATTCGTTTTGTTTGATAACACGCGTTGATCATCAAAAAATCGAGCTAATCCGCAGGCACCTTTAGCGCGTTTGCCACTGCATCCGATTCGCATTCGTTCCAAGACAATCCGAGACTATAGAAATTTAGAAAACTCGGACGCACTTCTGATGTCGCTTGTGCACTAAGTGCGATTCGAATATCTTGTTTGTAAACACCTAGAGATAAAATGATCCCATTTCGGACCGTTATTTCTAGGATTCGGTGATGTGAAGTGATACAAATTGGACGTAGGTACTAAAGGTAAACTCTACTTAATGCTCAAGTCAGGATTTGAGCAGACTTGAGGATGATTTCAAGCTCTGGAAATACGACCCTAATGGCAAGGACTTGAGTATGATTTTCAGTGTTCACTGCAATACTCAAGTCCTGACTTGAGCATTGAGTAGAGTTCTAGAATACGACCCTATGTCATTCTTCCCAATGAATAGATAATTTTTCATTGGCCAAGCCATTTTTACATATTCCAAGATGATAAAAGGACACTTAAGGAAAATGTAGAGGTATAGTACTTTTGTTTAAGTTAAATTTATTTGCTTATGAATTCTTTAAGTTCAGAGTTGATTGAATGACAGTGAAACTGTACCTGCATCTACACTTTTGTTATACGGTTAATTGTGGTACAATGCAATAAGGTGCGTTAGTGTTAACCCAGTGTGTGTTTAAAGTGTGTTGTTATGTTCAAAGCGATAAGCGTGATGTAATCTTATCTGTACATAGCGTACTTTATTCTATGCATAAATAAATTACGTTATGTGAAATTTCGTGTCTTTGGTATAATAAAGTCACATGTGATCATACGTCAAAAATGTTTTAATCACATGAAAGTGATAAAAATAATATGAACTACATGTAACACGTCATGAACATGTGAAATTTTTATAACTCTACGAATATAGGAAAATTATAAAATTTCACATAATTTTATAATTTGTTTTATGTTGTTTGTATTATTTTATGATTTCCATGTGATAAAAGCACTTTTGGCGAAGATCTCATGTGGTTTCGGGTCGAAAAACTGCGATGCGACGTGCGAACGCAGAAATCTACGCGCTCGCACAACGCATCGCCATCGGAAACTGCGTCCCGTTGTGTTCACTACGGTGTTGATGTCATATGGTATCACAATATGGGGCAATTCAACTGAGTCCAAAAGGGTATTCGTTCTCCAGAAACGCGCACTACGAACCATAGTGGGCATAAAAGATAATCAGTCATGTAGAACCCTTTTTCATATTATGAAATTGATAATATGAAATAAATGATTCTATTCTATTGTATTTGCGAATTGCTCCGTCTCGCGCATTCCTGCAATGTTAATCTTCTTTGTCTTTTTTTTTCCTATATTTTCTTATCAATAACAGCAGTGCAACACCCTTTTTACGGTCCATGTCGCTACCTCGTTTAAAAAATACGTTCGGTACGGTTGACAATGGTCGAAGTAATGCTTAACTGTCTCCGTGGCGTTGTGGTTGTCTGTGCGTGTGCGTCCATGGCACCCGCGATACAGGGTTTCACTAGTGTGGCGTTATGAGCGTAAAAAACGGTCACCCGACTGAAAATATACATAATTTCATTAAGAAAGAAGATATCCATAATATTAACCTTAGAACTAAGCCCGAACTCATGGAAGGTTAACGATTGTTTTATGGGGAACTGTACACGTTTTCACAATAAGATTCCGGAGTATATATTAAGTTTATCATTTCCTAAGTTTAAAACTTATATTAAAAGTATTTTAATTGAAAAATATTACAAAATTGAAGAGTAAGTATTTGAAATGAAATGAAATTATTTATTGGTAATAATAGTATTTAATTAAATTATGTAATGTAATTGGTAATGGTAGTAATAGTTGCAAGTTAGTAGGTAGTTATCAATACCATTCAACATTTGTAAAGCGGACATTACATTAATATTACATTTCAAGTCAATGATTATGTCATTCACGATTAATTATAAAATAAACCAGTACATAGCATTCCATTTACAATTTATCAGTCATCATTATAAGTCACATTTACATTATATTACATTTCATAATAAATAAATAAATAAAATGAGTACAATATCAAATAATCAAAGATAAATCATGATACGATAGAAATTACACTGTGACATTTGATTTTAAGAAATAAGGGTAAAGTTAGATAAATTTTATAAACTTCTATGTTAGATAAAGATGCATAGAAAGGCAACATGTGTCTTGATTCCACACAATTATGATTCAAAGTGTATTCCACAGCATATAAGTTGATTTGAAAAGAGCAATCCCTAGAGTTTCTTCCTCGTTCTTCTCAGGAAGGCTGCGTAGTGAACGACCGGTAAAATTAACATTAAAAGATAAAAATTTACCTATAAATGATTGACTTTGACTGGGAAGTCCATCACTACCTAAAAATCAACACTGTAAAGGAAGAAATTCAATTTTACCCTAATAAGTACAAAAAAGCAACTACATCGCCATTCTGACCTGCTGGCAGGGCAACTGACTATCCCCGACTAAATGAGACGTCTTAAGAGGCGCAGAATCCTAGAACTGGATCAATTAATTTAAAAATCCAGCTACAATTGAGACAATGAGACGCCATGCTGCACGAAATCCAATCGCAGCAATTCGTGTCACAGTTTTTTGCGCTGCAGTTTTTGTGTTTCGGCCCTTTATTATAACCAAAGCTCAAAGGTGCGACTTGCGATAGGAGTCCCTCTCTTGCACATTACGAAACAGTTAAGATCAGATTATTTATGCAAAAAGTTTTGTATGAAAACAGAAAACAAACATAACCTTTAAATAGAATCACCACAACGCAACCCTTTGTGGAAAATAATCCTTGTTGTTATTAGGAAATAAGAATTATGTCATAATTTTACCTAATAAAATGTTTTCACTCTTTTTTGCGCAGTTACTCATATTTAATAACGTGTAATTCGTGTTAGGCTCTCCATTTTCCTTAGCATTTTTGCTAAATTTTGTTACATTTCTCCGACAAGATCATTAATAGGGAATTTATACTTTTCACAAGCTTGCGAAAATGATGAGACAGAAGACTTTTTGACGGCCTATTTTCTGAAATATGAGCTTTAGACAAATCACTTCATACTTCATAATATGGCATTTATCTTCTACAAATAATGACGTAGGCTGCGAAAACTTTATACTTCTTAGAAATAAATAAGAATCTACTGCCTTTTACCGATATGAAACTTTCTTCTAAGAAATTATACCACTTCTTAAGTAATATAACTTAGTTAAATAACTCACTTAGTTGGAAGTGTAAGCTTTTTTCGTGTTACGGCTTCTTCTACAGGATACAAAGTAAACATTGCTAAAGAGCTCTTGTTATTTCCTTTTAAAAGACCTTTTTTACTTTGGACATAAAGCGCTATGTTTACAGATACTTTTTAGGTGAAAGTTTTCCGGAATGTGTCAATGGCAGGCCGGAAACGGAAATGTAGTTATTTGATTCAAATTTTATTTAACCAACTCCCATAAACACACATCTGACATTAGCACACTTGATGTAATAAGGCCACAACTGCAAAATGACAATTTGTCAGGAGAGAGGCAGTAATAAACCCACATGTAAATCATGGTTAAAAAGTGATTTTATTATGTAAATGTGAAAGTCATAAAGATAATACGAACACAACAACAACAACAACAACAACACATGTAACAAATATAAAATTTTATTACTCTCCTGTATTTAAGCATAAAAAGTTACCTACTAATTTCTATCGTAGATTTTTTTAACTCTCCTGAAAAGTTGTCATTTTGCAAATGAGGTTTTATTACATCATCATTCAGCCATACGACGCCCACTGCTGGGCATAGGCCTCCCCCAACGATCTCCACGACGATCGGTCCTGCGCTGCCCGCATCCTTCGGCTTCCCGCGACCTCCACCAGATCGTCGGTCCACCTGGTGGGTTTATTACAGTAAGGGTTCGAAATTTCGAATTTAGATAGATAGATATATAAACACTTTATTCACTGATATACACAAATACAGACTAAGCCTAAAAGAAAAAACAACATGATTGTCATAGCGGCGGTGACTCAGCATATGCCAAAGTTTCTTAAGGCGCTGGTTTTCAGTCAAGACCAACGAGAAGGGTTAAGTTATTTAAAAGCAAAAATATAACGACTATGCGTAACGTCATACATTGACAATAATAATATGCATAGCAATGTGTAAATAGTGCATCCAAAATAACTTGTTTGATATGTAAACAGTGCATGAGCGAGTGTGAATATAATTACAGATTTACCTTCATTTGTAAAGATAATGAAGAGTATATAGTTTTCTATATTAGTTAAATATCTTATAGTTACATGTAAAGTGCCACAAAACATACATACGACGGTGTAAGGTAAATTTTCTAAACATTTAAAAAAATAGGTGTGTGTTTAAATGCATTAGCATAGATACATGAGACGTCGTTCTAATAGGTAACTTAAAGTTTCGGCAACTACATTACAGGGATGTAAAGACCAGGGAATCGTGGGGAATCATGAATAAGGTAAATCTACATATTTTGGAATTGGGTTTGTGTAGTTTATAGTCTTAAAGTTTCAAGATATGGATATAGTTAGTATAAACTGAACCAGATAGATAGAGATGTGCGTCAATCTGAGGCCTAAGTGTAAATATTTTTTTCACCTCACTAGCTTGGGAAAGCTTTTTTTCTCATTGGAAATCTGCGGGCAAAAGCGATTTTTGCGGGCTACGGTGGAAAAGCTTTTTGACATTCGAACTTGAAGATGGGTTGTGGTGCATCTAACTTTTTCTTTCGATGAAAAAAAAGATAATGACAGGTTAAACTACGCGATTTGTCGTACATTACTTATATATGTAATATAAATCCGTTGGTATATTTTATTCTTATTATCGTTGACATTAAATTGACAAAGACAACTAATTGTGTTTATTAAATTATTTTAATTCGTCGAAGAACTAAAATAATTTCAATAATCACTTACACACAAAATAAAAATACAAGCAAGAATGAAAGTTTAATTCGCCAAAACTTTAAAAACATTTGGCGAATCATTGAAAACATATATGAAAGGAGCCTTACGAGTGATTTCGTTATATTCGTATATGTAGTCATCAAACTATCGCGTTTGCGTTAAGATTTTTATTTAGATCTTAATCATATGTTTATAAGGTTTAAATTAAAATCTTAACGCAAACGCGGTAGTTAAGTTTACGTATTTGAATACTTACTCTAAGTTTCCTGATGGTTTTTCGATGGCGCCAGCGATGTGAAATCGACATGGCATATATTTTCCAGGTGTTTAAAAACAGCACTAAAATATTGTTAAAATTACATCTTCGTATTCATTTTCATAAATTTTTACCTTTGAACTTGTTATTTAGCAAATATGTAGGCACGGCTTACAAAAATAATCAACTTAAAGAAGAAATTATTGTATTTTATTTTTTAATAATACTAAATGACGGGACGGTACAGTGGTAAGCGACACGCCTGTCCATAGCTACTGCAGTGCCACTTCGAACTTTAAATCTGAGGTGCACCGCCACTGTGTTCGTCACCCTGAGACATAAGTTGACAAGTCCCATGCGCCTGTAACTTCACCACCACCGCTACTTTTCAAAACCAGAACTCAGTACGGTTACGGTACAGTTGGCGGCACAAATAAGAGCTCTGCTGTTACTACAATATCATGATGTTTTCACCACCATAATGTTATTTTTTTTGGGAAAATACTTCACTACTTTGTTATTGATACAATGATCGAACAATACGAAGGAAAATTCCTTCAGTCAGATACTGGACTCGAACAAGCGTCTGTTACCAAACTGGGGCCACCGCTCTGTATCTCAGTTTGTAAAAGTTCGATCTTTATACCTATCAATAATAATATCTTAAAGAATATTTGTAAAAAAATTGTCGCGTAAAAAACTGTAAATATACTGTATTGTTATAATTATTAATACAAATAAATAAAGGTATTATTAATACCTTTTATTGTCTTTTTTACTTCACCTGTATATTATCTTAATTAAATAAAATACAAAGATCAAACACTTACAAAAAATTCCTTCGATCCGGCCAGTTCGAATCGATGTCTCCAGCAAACCATGCCATACGCTATGCCAAGGAACGAACCAGAAGACATCACGAATTTTTCGACGACTTCATCTTTATAGATACCCCTGAGCCCAGGGAAACTCAGGGGTTATGTGGGGACTCTCCCTCCAGACTGGAGTGCCTAACCCCTAAAACCGCCCCGGGCTTACCTCTCGCCGGTTGAGTTGGCGCCGTGGGGTCGGCGAACATTCACCACGACACAGCTACCAGCTCTGGCTAGAGATGTCGCTATTAACTGTAATTAAATTTTTATTGAATGTGAAATTAGTGTAAAAACGTATATACTTGGTTATTTTACTAATGTTTTCAACACGGAAGAATACTAGTATTTATGTGGTCTGTGGTTTTCAACATTTCGTTTATTCTTTGTCTAGTTGTCGGTCTGTGCCTGAGTTCAATATAGTAATTATTTGAGCGAATGAGTCTCACCACCCACCGCTGCCATTATGTTGTAATGAAACGCCATGTTAGCCAATACTGATTTACTTGTGTATACCCTTACACACATAATATAATATAGATTTTTGTGCTTTCGTGGTTATTTACTCAACGATTATCACTAATTGCAGGTTTCTTACCACGATATGATTTCTTTTTATTTTCCCGATATTTCGGAACGGTTACACGCTCTATGGTCACGCGTTGACTGGCCAGCGGCAGATGCCAGCTTTAGAACAGACATATCTGTCTACCCTCTTTCGCTGTCGACGACTACCCTCATCTCGATTACTTGTGGCGTTACCATAGTCACTTACTTTTTTCCGACAAACCACACTCACTAAAAAGAAATCTTATCGTGGTAAGAAACCTGTAAATAATGATAATCATTTACGTAAATTTAATATCATAACATAAATTATGTTAAAAATTCTAATTGTACTATCACTGTAGTCGCTGTCTACTTACCCGACGGAAAGGGATTTCCCGGGTGACTACGGGCTACCCTACCCTACGGGCAGGACCCTCCGCCAGTAATACGTCTTCACGAGTGTCCTTGGATATATCAGCTGTAGGGATGGACACGTTCGACCACCCCGGTAATTTGTAGCCGGGGTGTTTATCCCGTGACCAGTTAGCGCGTCATAGTAGCGGACTGGACGAGGGCCAAATACGAAAAAGTCAGCGGAGCACGTGAGTTGCCCTTTAAGTTGGATGCTATATCAGTTTCCACTAGACACTGCAATTGACATCTCCGGTTCTAGTCCGAAGAACTACTAGAGGATAAGCTTTGTATTCTCCCCTGGTCTCTCCAGTCGCTCAGGAATTTTGGAAATTGGAAAGATGCTTCGGCGTCGAGAGGTGAACGTGTCGACAGCCCCGACAACAAAGTCGAAATTTTGTAGCTGAATTTAGATTCCACGGCTTAACGGTGGAAACAGCTAGTTGTGCAATGCACAACTGGATCAACTCCGGTACCTATCTGGACAATAGAAAGGTTGCTGTACGTGCGACCAGGGGCGATCACTCAAGACACTTGTCTTTTGAGAACCGAATGAAGCCTGTGTCAAGGAACTGATCTGGTCTGGAATTGACTGATAAAGTCACAGGAACCTTGAAGGATTGTTCGCGCAAATAATAGTGCCCTTCCCGTATGACCAAAAAGTTGGATAGGGAGGGCACTATAATCAAAACTTAGTAGAAAATATGAGTCTGTATCTTCATTTTAGGAATGTGTAAATTCGTAAATAAAAATAAACATTTTTTCGTTAAAGCAAAGGACATCTACACTTAACCGTTAAACCTCAGACATAAAAATAAAGTGGCTCTACCTAGCTCGCAATTACAAATATACAGGATAGGACCATTTGTAATGGCTATTAATATGTTTAACTGAATCCCCAAAGAGATTTCATCCCAAACGCGGTATAATTTATTTACCAAACATTTTAAAACACATTTAATAAAAAAAAGGTTGCATGAGTTTTTTGAGGAATTATTTTAGGAACAGAAATGAAATTATTTTTATAGCAAATGATACTATTTTTCGGATCTAAATCGCGTATAGGTAACATAGATAGGTACTTGTTTTTTCAACAAACAACGTTTCGGACCCTTTACGTCCGGCCCCGTTTCGGACCCGTTACGTTTGTCACGGTTGACTGAAATAAGAACTTGATAAATTATTTTCATTACATAAAAAATGTTATGCTGTTTTTATGTTTGTTTTCAATTTTATTTATCATACTTTTAATTGCCACGCCCTAATACGGTCATGTTGGTATTATTTAAATTTTATTAGACTACCCAATTTCAAAGGACCCTACCTCATTTTAGGGAGGTACACCTCCGAGATAGGGAGTTGGTGTTCCTAATTTGGGCGCCATAACTAGTGGCCACGGCCACCCTTGACGCAGGCTCTTGAAATCGGGCAGTGTAATAGCGTTTTAGACGCTTGTAGAAATGATGCGGCAGCCGTGCGTCTGTAGCGCTTCAGTAATTTTTAGTTTACTTATTGTGATTGCAAAAGTGGGGGGTGCGTGTCAGTGCGGCAGAAGTGCAGATACTTGTAAATAACAGTGTATGAAAATTATAGTCATCACAATGTAAGAGGCCCAATTTGACAAGTAAGGAAGACGATAGTGTGTACTTTTTCATGCAATAAATGAAACAGTAAACAAACGATTACTATCTAATAGGTTAGTCAGCCCCTGCGCGCGCATACGCCGCTGTAGTCGCTTCTTCCACCCGAATCCGCCACTTCGAAACCAGAGCGGTGACAATCGGATAAGGGCAAAAGCAATCCCCGTGTGCCTGTCCCTGAAGTTGCAAAACCACAGAGGCAGACAGACCAATGCGACGAGGACGGCTTCACGAAGGTGGTGAAAAGGAGAGGAAGGCCACCAACCGTAACTCAATAGGGTTTTAGAAAATACATTAATTTTAGTGAAGCACTATAATAACGCTCACAATCAACATAACCCCGCACTAGGGAAACCCTGTGTCGCGGGTGCCATGGACACACACATAGACAACCACAAATTACACTCAAACTCACGAGAGAAATAAATGTAGGCCATACAAGTATTTCTCCCAGCCCGGGAATCGAACCTGGGACCTCTGCGTGGCAGTCCGACGTGGTAACCGTTCGGCCACGGAGGCAGTTTAAGTTTAAATTTAAACTATATAATATGCTAGAACTTAATTTCCAAAATAAAATGCAATTTTGAGTTAGTCCGAAACGTCCTAAAACAGTTAATTCCTCAGTCTATTTTTTTTAAACAATAGTGTTGTAATCAATTAATCGCCGCATTTTACCGAGTCAATTCAATTTCACTTAAGTATTGGCTTTTTGATTTTGATTTTGACAGAGATGTCAACATTGGTAATATGATTGAAAATCAAACATTACCTCCACATACAGGTTCTAGGATACTAGTTCAACTGATGATTTCTCATCTGCCAATGAAAGTGAATAAAAATTTAAACTATGAAGTATTTTTTGTTTTGCTTCAGAATTTTGCCATTTAAGTACAGGTAGTCATTGCGATCATTTAAAATACTTAGTTATTATTTATATTATTCTATATTGCTTAGATGAATGTTAATTGTTTTATCTAAAACTGAAAACCAATGACCCGAAAATAATCTAAACGATCACTGGCTTAAACAATTTCGAATCGATTTCTAGTGAGAATCGTTTAATACGGTTACCGATGTGTCCACATACACATCCCTATTTTTGTTGCCATGACATGAGTCAAAAGGTGCCTCTTATTTTGTGACGACTATTGAGTAATGGTGCGGCAGCAGCGCCACAGTGTGGTGGCACTGCAGCGCTTCCGTAAGCGTCTAAACTGCCTCTGCAGTCTGTCTGCCACGCAGAGGTCCCAGGTTCGATACCTGGCCCTGGAGAAATATTTGTTTAGTGTACGTTTATTTCTCTAGTGAGTTTGGGTGTAATTTGTAGTTGTTTATGTGTGTGTCCATGGCACCCGCGATACATATACATAGTTTCCCTAGTGCGGGGCTATGAGGTGTCCGTTAACTTGAAGACGTTCTTAGATAGCTGTGTAATGCATGGAAGCAATAAATACTTTGATTTATCTTACGGCAATTATTTGGGCCAAGTGTGAGCTATGTTCGTGTTATTGTGATGACTGGACGCTTTCTCGAGCTTAAGCATGGATGCTATTGAAGAAGATACTAGCCTGTTTGCAATTTTCGAATTCGATTTTTTTATGAATTCCTTTCTAAATCATTTTTGGATTAGCTTCAGATTTGGGCTAAATTACGAAGAAAGATATTCGTTTAAAATAGTTGTATTTTAATTTTGAACTTTTTCGTAATAAAAGTAAATCAACATAATCAAACTTATAGATATGATTTAAACTTGCTGATTATCGTTTCCTTTTTTTTTTAATAAATGGCTTGTGAGACTACTTAGTTTCAATTCTGCCAGTATCCGTTTTCTAGTTTCATAAACGTGTAAGTCCTCCATAAGAGTGTGTTAGAATTTTGTCCTGTGATTCAGAGGGAGAATCGAAGAATTATCGTTTCTTCGTTTTTACGATTGATTATACAAGTAGGTACCTGAATAATTAATTCGTTTTTTTTAATCCTGCAATGAATAAAGAAAACGATTTATAGTTAATTCATAATCTATCTATTTCAGACGATCTTTACTTTGCCCCAACACTAACATAAATGGCGGAATATGATTGAGTTGTAAAACGGAAGTTAAATTGCTTATTAATTTAAATTATAAAATCCGGAAAGGCATTTCTTAGCAGAAAAGCTCAAATACTTGAAATATATTTGTTTGATTTTGGTTTGCAAATTATTGAGACGCAACATCTCTTTTAAAAGTACTGCCCCTGGGCATTCTCCTTTGATTAATAGAGCTTTTAAGTCCACTTCGAGACTTTCCCTTCTGTATACTTTTAACGTCTTCTCCGATAGGTACTTACTCGCATTCCTGTAACTATTTTTTTTTAATAATATTAAGTGACGGGACGAACAAGTCGTGTGCCTGATAGAAAGCTATACGTCTATTCATAACAGTTGCAGTGCCACTTGGAGCTTTAAATCGCAAATTTCTGAGGGGCACTGCAAGTGCGCCCATCACCCTGAGACATAAGTTGAGACGTCCCATGTGCCTCTAATTTCATCAGCATGATTACCCTTCAAAACCGGAACACAGTAATGTTGACATTACTGTTTGGCTGCAGAAATATGTAAGGTGGCAGTAATATCCTGGACGAACTCTATCAAAAGAAGCTCTACTGCTACTGAAACCAATTCCACGCTTTTCCTAATATCTAAAATACTAATTGGAAAAACGAATACATTACGCTGTCAATTAGGTTAGATCCGTTGAGACCCATATAGTCGCATTTATGTTAAGGCATACTGTCAATAGCATCGTCATTGTATATTGTACATTGCGTCTTAGAACACAAAGCTTAGTTCGGAATTTCTCATTTGAAAAGATGGCTTGGTAAAAGTAAATGTGGTTTGAGGGAATGTTTTTTCGGGTAGAGTCCCTTTTATGGATGGGAAAATTAGGAGGCGATTGTTTGGAAGAAGTAAAAGAATGAATCTTTAAGAATCTACTAAGTAACTGTACATTTGCACAGAAGCAAATATGTTGAATAATTTTGCGTTTTTTTTTAGTACATCTAGATATTAGTGGCGAGGCTGCCATATAACTCGATTTCCAGCGGCTTGCCTAAAATTTTCCACCTATTATCAAATACTACATTTTGTGCTAAATTTTTAATGTAGAATAAGTTAACCAGTAAATGAAGTGTACTAGTGCCTTGTATGCTAATAAGTTGTGTTTAAGTGTCGCTAAGGCGCCACTTTTTCTTAAGGTAGGTGTTTTTTGTTTTGCTCCGGTTTTACTAACGACAATTTTCACGCCTCGCTACTGTTAGATATTGTAATTCCGTTATACGTAATATGCTATCATAACAAAGGCAATCTACATTTTTAGCGAAACTGAGTTATGGAATGCGGGAAACGAGATCTACTACTCCTATAAGCGGTTTTTTTAATGCCATATTAAGAGTACAAGCGTCGTTTGCGCGTATACGCGCTATAGTCGCGAGTACGTATCGCGCATTTTAATAGTTTTAATTTTAGTTTTGTTTGTTGATTTCAGTTAATTTTTTAAACGAAACAACTATATGAAATTGTAAGTGTAAACTCCAGTGGAGTATGTAAGCTTCTTGCTTGCAACGCAATGTTGACGCTTGTTTTAATCGATTCACTAAACCACGTCGGCGGCGCGTATAAGCGCAGACGACGCGCGTTTACGCCGCCTTAAAAATAACATCATGCGTTCTTTGTAGATAATAGTTTCTAAATAATTGTTCGATACTCTATTAAAAAAAAAATATAGTTAAAATACTACAATAAAACATTGTACATTTCAGACATCATTCTCATTATTATTAGTAGTCGATTTCTACCCGCTTTCTTAGAATTACATTAGAAAGTAATTACTTGTGGAAGGGAGGCATAGTATTGTGACGCAACCAAGGTCTCGTTACCATTTTCATCTTCTTTATTACGTGTTCCAAGAAAATACCTTTACTCTTGATTCCTGAAAGAATTATTGGTAAATGTCAAAAACACTTAATTTTTCTGTCTGATTTCGAGGCCTGTACTGTTTGAGGGTTTCTGATTTCTGAACATATTTTTTTCTGGTATTTCTCGAGTTATACGACAATTTTTTCAAAACCTTAGAAAAACAGCTTAATCAACTATAATTATAAATTTACATGAACTTTTCTATGACTTCATTAAAGTGGTTTTGGTGTGGGTGTTCTGGATTAGAGCTCCAGGGTGAATTCTCTAAATTGGTTCAGTTTGGGTTGTTCTGGGTAGCGATCCAAAGTGAATTCCACTGCTTTTGGTTCCGGGTTCAGTTTCCGGTAGAAACAATACGAGAAGTGAACTTTTCTCAAAGAAATACTCACTTTATTTAGTGTGAATGAAGTTCTACGTTGCATTGCTATCTTCAAAGTTCGCGCTACGCAGCTCAACATCGCTCTATTTAAAAAAAAATATAGATACTTTTTGTTCAGAAATCCCGAAACTCTCACTTCTGGGGTCTGGCAGGAGAATCTGCGTCTCAGGACAAATCATCAATTCAAGAGTTTCAAAGTTTCAAGTGTCACACCTTGAATGTTCTATGCCCTGTCGTCTGTCTTTGAATTATGTATTCTTGGTTTGAAAACAGTTTACAGAGTGTTGGCGTTAGTGGATAACGTAATTTACATTCTCAAGTACGCAGTTTGATCGCTTTTGTTAAGGGAATATACATTCAATAATGTCTTCAATTTTAGAAGAAAATCACACAATGACTTAGGAATGAATTTCTATTTTATAGTTCGATTGTTTATAGTTACTTGGATATTAAGGGATTAAAAATATTTCCTCCTATGATTTAATCTATCAATAGTATTTTTATAGTCCTTTAAATATCATATCTGGTAGCAGTAGAGCTCCTTGTGAAAGAGTTCGTCCAGGAAAGTACTGCTACCTTACCTATTTCTGCTGCCAAGCAGTAAGTAATATCAGCATTACCGTGTTCCGGTTTTGAAGGGTTAAGGTTGCTGGTGAAATTACAGGCACATGGGACTTGTCAACTTATGTCTCAGGGTGACGGGCGCAGCGATAGTGCCCTTCAGATCTTTGCAATTTAAAGCTCTGAGTGACACTGTAACTGTTACGGACAGGCGTGTAGCTTACCATCAGGAGCACTAAACACAAACAAAAACATAAATTAATTTTCAAAGAGGACCGCGTCTGCGTCCGCCATCTTGAATGTTTGACAACCAACTAAATGATGTGCAGCCTCTTCACAGCACTTCAGTGATAGATACACAGCGTGTGTATGGAACGTCGCATCTAGTACGCTAGTGCATAGATATTGTCGGGGAAAAGTGAGAATTTTGTGCTGTTAGAAGAAAGATTTGCACCTGTCTGTCTAATTTTTATTGGTGAGAATTCTTACAAGGTTTTTTTTTAAACAGGATTGAGACGTCTCTGTACTGTCACCTCAGAGGATGGCACACCGTAGTTAAGTCAAGCATAAATGGACGTGGTCAGTGCTCTATAAATGTTCGTGGTTTAAATATAAGTTACTTTTAAACAGTGTTACGCCTTAAATACTACCAACAAAAATTGTTAATCCAAAATATTTTTCTCCAGTTTCTTGTCAAAATACCTCTACTTCATTATATTTAGTAGAACGACTCTGCGTACAAAATAGACGTCATAAGACGAGGACTGAGAATCTTTTTTGCTTATGTTATGAAAATACGTGCTTCTGTGGCAGAAAATACTAAGAGGGTACTTAAACGAAGCAACCAGTAATAACACAAGCGTCTTTCCCAGGTATTACAAATATTACAAGAAATTTAAAGAAACATTATGATGCTTTGTATTTAACTCTTTGCGGCACAGATTTTTATTATCAGATTAAAAAATATTTTTTTTTGTGTCCTCCTGTTTAATCGGGATTAATTATAAGCATTCTTGCACTTTTTTATAATTCGCATGCTGGGATGTTGTGTAGGAGGTGGTCACTGTAACCACCGTGAATAATGTGACAAACATTTATTTAAAAAAAATGATTTTAGTTTCAATATTGAACTTGTTTTATGCACTGAATTTATGCCAAAAGACATGAGTGAGTAAACGTATTTTGAATAATAAATAAATAAAATTTTCACAAAAATTTAGTTTTTCTGATCCTCGAAATATGATTTCCGCTCACGATAGCAATGAGGGACTGCATATTTTGCAGCTCAGATAGACCTAGCAGGTCTTTTTTTCATGCTGCATCTGCTGCAGCGCTTGGAGAAGGAGTAGTATCTTTGGCTCTTTTTGATTTCCTTCACCAGATTCAGCACAATGAACCATTGACTTACTGTAAGTCAATGCAATGAACACAGTAATTTCCTCATTAGTAACAGATTTGTAAGGACCTTCTTTCAGTTCCGCTAAAGATTGGTATGGAATGTTATATGCTGAATGATCTCTTCAGTCCAGAACAATTGAACCTTTATAGAAGTCCGTTCTTTATGAGCAACTAAGCATATTTGTGCAGGTATATTGTCTATAATGAAATGACGTATTCTTCTCATTATAAAATGGTGTCCGCCTTTTTAAATTTTGGAGTGCCCGAGAAGCAAGTGGAGCTGATGGTGGAAGTGGTGGTTGTGAAGTGGAAAAACTAGCTAACGGTACATCATCATCAGGCCAAATTCTTCGACAGTACGATCTCCACATAAATCTTCGCCGAGAGGAATTTCGCTGGGTTCTTTCTGATCCTCATTGATAGTCTGATCATCGGTCTCCGAACCATCTTCACCCGCACTACTATCATTGCGAGAAGGGATATTAATATGTTCTGATAAAATATATTCAATAATCCTTACGGATTATGTTCTTCTCGCCATTATCTAAAACATACGAAATATAATTTTAGCTTGTATTTCCTACAAAAAACTGTACCCTTATTGAACGGTTGTTACCGCCGGTAACCGCTTTATTTATCAATATATTGCGGGAGAACAACCACAGCTTTTTTGTAAATTTTAACGTAGTTTACACAGACAATCATACATCAACAAAATTTTCATAATATTTATACATAATCATTAGTAATTACTTACCAGTGAAAAAAAAACTCCCGCAAATCCGCTTACTCGAATATTCCCGATCTTCACTGGCAAAATTAGTTACCTAAATGGCCGTGGCGCCACGGCTATTAGACACCATATAGGTGGTTTGTTGTTGATTTAGTCGTAGAATTAAAACACAAAACCAATAGATGTCACTTTAGCCAAATATTAGCCTTCAAAGTGATGGTTACCTCTCGTGACCACCGTAAAAAAAGAGTTAAGAGCGTTTTGTGATTATTTTACAAAGCCTGGTAGCCTAATGTTTGACCTACCGCGACCTCATGGGTCTTGTCAACTTATGTCTCAGGGTGATGGACGCAGTGGTAGTGCCCTTCAGATCTTGCAATTTAAAGCTTTGAGAGGCACTGTAACTGTTATAGACAGGCGTGTAGCTTAACGTCTGGCGCACTTGTCCGTCCCGTCACTTGATGTTATAAAAAAGACCCATGCCCAGCAGCGGGATGACGATGATGTTAATTTTATTTAGATAAAAGTGTGAATATGGATGGAGTTTACACTTACTGGAACATTTTACTATAATAATAATAATAGAGAGATAGACCCGTGTCCACCAGTGGGACGTATAAATTGTGTTGATGATGATGATGAGTGCTTATTTTCGGTCACAGCAACTCGTAATGTAGGTCCAATACGTACCTGTGCATTGATTGGTTTGCGTTCCTCCAGGCAAACAAAGGCACTACGTCGGCAAACATTCAAAGTCAACATCATAGAGAAACTTATACTAAATGGTCAACACTTCTGTGACGCATTTTAGCTTTCCGCAAAAAAATTTGTATAAACGTTTTCATAATTGGACCCCGAGCTGTGCATGCAGCGGAAATGCGAATGTCGAGATGGATGTGTGGAGTGACGAGAAAGGATAATGCATCAGGGGAAGTTTGAAAGTGGCGCCAGAGACGGGAAAGATGAGGAGTAATAAGTTAGCGTGGTATGAGCATGTCATGCGGAGGGAAGAATGTCTTGTGACGAGAAGAGTGTTATGTATGAATGTGGAGGGACATAAGGGGAGAGGAGGGCCAAAGAAAAGATGCATGGATTGTATGAAAGATGACATGGTAATGACGGCTGATAAGGTAGAGTGAGAGACCCCACCTAGCGTAGAGAAGGACAGGAAGAAAAAGAGAATTGGACCCCGAGTCGTTATACCAAAAATAAAAGCAGTTGCAATACCACTCAGAACGCAAGCGCAAAGGACAGGAAGGTAGTTATCCATTCGTTGAGAGAGGGCATGGTAGAGCGGACGAACTTGACCTTAAATCTTGCCTCTCAGTGGGGAAATGACAATCTGGTCGAGTTCAACGCCACCAAAATGCAGGCCTGTCTGTTTACTGCTAAAACAAGTCAATTTGATCTGACTCCCACTTTTCGGGGTATATCTGTCTCTCCTACCGACAGCCTAGATCTCCTTGGCATAACATTGAGCGTAACCCTTAACTTTGGCGCTTATATTGAATGTAAGCCACAAATTGCAGCCAAAAAACTGGGTATTCTTAACAAGGTTAAGCGATATTTCACGCCTGGACAGCTCTTAACTTTATACAAAGCACATGTCCGATCTTGCATGGAGTATTGCAGTCACCTGTGGGATGGCTCAGCGAAGTATCAACTTGAGGCTCTTGGTCGATTGAGAGCAGAGCCAGAAGACTTATTGGCGACGTTAAGATCGAATCTAAAGCTCACAGTTTAGCCCACCGGCAGAAATTTACCCGTCTGTCGGTTTTTTACAGAATATATTTCGGTGAGTGTGCCCATGAGCTTCATCAGCTTATCCCGGCCGCCCCTTTTTACCATGGCCATCCAGACGTACGGCGGGATATCATCCTTACTTGGACGATATTCCCTTCAGGCGTACTAAGCGCTTTTCATCATCTTTTATTATGAGCACAGCCCAGGAATGGAATTCCCTGCCTGCGTCTGTATTTCCGAATTTATACAACCCGGGTATCTTTAAGTTGCGATTGAATAGGCAGCTTCTGGGCAAGCTCGTTCTATCGTAGATCCTATCTTTGCTCCAGGCAGTGGCCAAAAGCAAGTCCATATAATTAAAAAAAACTTTAAATCGAAAAGATCTGAGGGGCATTGCCACTGTGGCCGTCATCCTGAGACATATGTTGTGAAGTCCCATGTGCCTGTAATTTCACCAGCACCCTTACTTTTCAAAACTGGAACTCAGTAATGCTCATATTGCTGCTTGGCAGCAGATATAGGTAAGGTGACAGTACTTTCCTGGACGAACTCTTTCCCAAGGAGATCTAATGCTACGAACGTAGTGTTAGTGTATCGATGGCGTATGCTATACAAAAATCTGGTCAAAAGTTAAAAATAAAAAATTTGTGGACTGTCATTGTTTTCATATTTTTTTTTTAAATTTCCTACTAAGTATAGTTTTTTCGAGTTGTTAGAGGTTAGTTTTGCTTTTTTGTAAATTTTGTAAATTTAGTTGAAATAGTTTTTTTATTTATAAAAGTTCTATGTAAAATTATTACAATTTTTAAATATAAAACTTTTTCAGCTTTATAACAAAATGTAAAAACAAAATAATTTCATTTTTTTTTATTAAATATTAAGGCTTTAGGCTTTAATTTAATTGTTACTTTACGGGTAATACCTATTTATTTACACTCATCATCAACCTATTTATATGACCACTGCCGGGTACGGGTCTCCTTTCAGACGAGGGTTTAGTTTAGGCCATAGTCCGCCACGCTGGCCCAATGCGGGTTGGGGACTTCACAGGGTTTCCGAGGGTTGTGAACCTTCTTCAACGTGCAGGTTTCATCACGATGTTTTCCTTCACCGAAAAGCTCATGATAAATTTCAATTTAAATTTCGCACATAAATTCCGAGAAACTCAGAGGTGCGAGGCCGGATTCGAACCTACGACCTTCTGCTTGAGAGGCAGTAGGTCAAATCATTAGGCTACCATGGCTATTTATTTATCACGGTTATTTACAATATATAACGTCATATATATAACGTTTATATTCTAACTAATGATTATCATTGTATAAGATAATTGATTATCACTCTTTTTTGTTCTACTAAATGATCCGATGTGTGTACTTGTTGCGGTCAGAAATAAGTTACACCGACCAGAGACTCCTAAGTTACACCGACCTGTTCAGAAGTGATATTTTGGTTCAGTAATAAGTTGATTTGTACAATAGGATACAAATTATAAGACCAAAACAGCATGTAATCTCTATGTAATCTTAAGCCGGGTACTCATTAGCGAGCTGTAACTGTAACCGTTGCATGTTAAGTATCCAAAAATCATAGTGTGTACGTGTTTCGCGAGCATGTTCGCAGTGAGCCGTTTAATTCAAGCGTACACACTAGAACCTCCTTACTGTATCTGCACGTTACAGTTACAGCTCGCTAATGAGTACCCGTCTTAAGATTACATGAGAGATTATTTTTTACATGCTGTTTTGGTCTTATAATTTGTATCCTATTGTACAAATCTACTAATTACTAAACCAAAATATCACATATGAGCAGTTTTTTTTCCAAATAAATAAGTAAATATTTGTTATTTTAAATTTTTATTGAATTGACATTCCACTATAGTCCATCTGTTTAGGTAGGTACTTAAATAAATGTAAACAATCTTGAGATGTCTATTTAATGAAATATACATTTATAAAATGATTTTTCCTTACCTTCAAATACAAAAAACAAATACTTAGCTTCATATGAAATTGCATGCCTATTTTTATACCTATTGATTTGTAAAGCATGTGTTTCAATAAAAAGATGTATCAAGATTGTTTACATTTAGTTAAGTACCTAAACAAATGGACTATAGTTTGTTATAATTATTAATACAAAAATCGAACACTCAGAAAAAATTCCTTCGATCCGGCCGGATTCGAACCGACACACCTTCTAGCTTACCGTGCCAGACGACAAAGCCACAGAACGAACCAGCGAACCTCACGAATTTTTCTATGTGCTTGCGTCGTCTTTGTATTTGGTTTTTCAACGACTTTTTAGTCGTAGCGCCATGTATGAGAAATCTATGAAAGATTTATCATAGTACCTTTACAGCTATGTTATATTTGCTATATTTGTTATGTTTACTTATATACTTTTTTTACTGAATCATCATCAACCCTTTAATATGTCCCACAACTGGGCAAGGATCTCCTTTTAGGAGAGAGGTTAAGCCGCCATCTTGGCTTAATGCGGGTTGGGAACTTCACACTTTTCTGAGGGTTGTGAATCTTATTCGACGTGCAGGTTTCATCACGTTGTTTCCCTTCACCGAAAAGCTCATGGTAAATTTCAAATTAAATTTGGCATGTAAATTCCGAGAAACTCACCAGTGCGAGCCCGGATTCGAACCCACAGCTTCTGTTGGAGTGGTGGTAGGTCAAATTATTAGGCTAATATTTGTAAGTCAATGGGCTAATATGATTTTTTGTTGAAGGATGATGTTTTTATCACCATGATATTCATAAATTTTTATGACAATACTCCTCTAGTTTCTTATTACTAATGATACAAAATCGATCCGAGTGAATTCGAACCACGAAAACGTAGCAACGTTGAGGCGACAGAAGTTGGTTTGAGTCCAGTTAGATCAAGGGAGTTTTTCTTTGTATGAGTAACTAATATTTGCTTGAAAAGTTCATTATGGGATTACCTTAGGACAATAATCTTTCAAAAGAAAACATTCAAATCGATATGTATTTTGATGGACGTACATAGGGCGCACTATAAGTTTCCGGAACTGGCCACTTACATAAATAATATTTAAAAAGTAATTACAACATTTGAAAAAGGAATTCTTTGGCTGTAGAATACAGTTTGTTTCATCTGACAGTCACTTGTTTTTACAATGTGGCGTCATTTTAGAAATTGGTTGTCTACATCACCATGGATTTAACTAGTAATAATTTTCGTAGTATGATTTTCTACGACTTTAAGTGTAATGTAACAACTCAGCGGAGCGTCCCTCGGCTTCAAACAGCTTTTGGCGATGAAGCACCATGCAAAACGACTATTTATAGCTGGTTTGCAGAATTCAAACGCGGTCGTGTGAGTCTCAGTGATGAATTTCGTGATGGTCGCCCGTCCACTGCTGTGAACAACAAAAACATCGATGCTCTGCGCCGTATGATCAAAATAGACAAGCATGTAACACACCATGAGATATGGCATAGGTATGAGTCACATACAATCAATACTACACAAACATTTAGGTGTGAAAAAGCTGTGCTCTCGGTGGATCCCACACAATTTGACTGAGGCTCAAAAAACGGATCGCGTCACTTGGTGCAATGCCATGCTTACCAGATTCAACGAAGGGGCGTCAAATTTGGTGTGGGACATAGTAACAGATGTTACACGACCATTTGTTCACCGGAAGTTATTGACAAACTCCGTTAAAATAACCGTAAACGCTGTATCATGTTGCACCACGATATTGCGAATTCTCACATGGCCAGACAGACAAATGAATTTTCGAAGGTGAACAATGTTGACCTTATGAGCCATCCCGCGTATACTCCCGACCTGGTACCTTGTGACTTTTATTTATCTATAAAAATTAAGAACCAGTTACGCGGTCAACGATTTTCATCACTTGAAGAGGTGTCGAAGAGTATGAAAAATATGTTTCAGAGGTTGTCACGGAGGAGTGGCATAAACGTTTTCAAAATTTATTCATTCGTACGAAAAAGTGCATTAACGCTAACGGAGAATATTTTGAGACACAATAAATTCATTCCTGACCATTTACCTATAGTATTTTTTTCTTATTCATTCCGGAAACTTGTTGTGCGCCTCACGTATAAGGATGTAAGTACAAAGTTATATTCTCTTTAAGAATTTCCAATGTGTATAGACAGATGATATTGAAAATGTCTTCTTTATCTAGTTTCGGGAAAATACTTATTTCCTTTGTTAGGCTGTCTTTGAAGTTTGGTGTAGGTCAATGGTTGGTAAATATTTATTGACATTATGGTGTCAACCACATGATTGGGAAACCGTTTGCATGATAGGCTGTCTTCACTCGTGGGTTTTTTTCGGTTGAGGTAACAGGTTTATTTTACGATATCAAGTGACGAGACGCACAAATCTTGCACCTGGTGGTCAGCGACACACCTGTCCTTATCAGTTGCAGTGCACTCAGAGCTTTAAATCATAAAGATCTGAGGGGCATTGCCACTGCGCCTGTCACCCTGAGACATAAACAAACAAGTCCTACGTGCCTGTAATTTCACTAGCATCTCTATCCTTCGAAACCGAAACTGGTGTAGTAAAAAACTCGAGTTCCGAAGTCTACATTTTAGGACTCGACTCTAATTCACAAGACTGGACTCATAAACAGTGACTGACTGCTAGACGTATTACGATCGATTTTCCAAATAGACTCGTGTTCGACATTAGTGCTCGAGTTCGACTCAGTTTATGTAACGAGTCGAACTCGAGTCGGGTAAGTACCTACTGAGCGGTGTTGTGATGTGGTGTGCTAAGCTGTAGTATAATTACTGTAATATAATTAAGTATCATATCTTCTTTCTTTTGTAAATCACCATATTGAGTTTTTGTTTTTTATTTAATTCGTGGGCATTAATAGATTTTTAATAAAATTGAACCCTGCTTGTCGTCCGCGCGACTTTGTAGTGTGGAAGTTGATTTGAGTCGAGTTTTCGAACTAGAGTTTTGTTCAAACTCGGGTTAGCTTTACAACCTGAGTTCGTGCTCCGATGACTCGCGCTCGACTCGACGACTCGGACTCGTGAGTGTCTTAGGCCACCGAACCGTGCAAAATTGAGTTGAGTTAATAAATGTAGATTCCAGCTTCCCTTAGCATGGCTACGCATGACAGTCGCGACGAATTGAAATAAGCGCACTCTATTGGCTGTCTCAATCTAGTTTAGATAGCCAATAGCGCGCGCTTATTTTAGTTTTACCGCGTGTATCGCGACTATAGTGCGTAGCCATGCTACGGCGGCTGTACTCGAGTTTTTTACAACACTGACCGGAACGCAACAATGCTTATATTACTGCTTGGTTGCAGAAATAGATACGTCGACAGTACTTCACTGGATGAACTCTTTTAGAAGGAGCTCTACTGCTACTAATACTTGTACAGCATTCTGCGGGTGTTTGTATATGTCTGTTAGTAAGTCCCATGTGCCTGTAATTTCACCCTTATCCTTCGAAACCGAACCTTCAAAAACGAAATTGGTAATGTATTTAAGAAATGAAACTATTTTTCCGGATTTAAATCACTTATAATTGTTTTTTCAAACAAATCAACGTTTGTCAAACGCATGGCAACCGTGACTAAGAGCCCGAAACGTTGGTTTGTTTGAAAAAACAAATAAACGCGATTTAAATCCGGAAAAATAGTTTCATTTCTTACGTGTAACAATCGCGAAAACCTAAGAACTCGATATGGTAATTTATTTATTCTTATTTCAAACATCAGTTGATTACTGTGTGGTGACAGTTCTCTGATAATAAGGTCTTTATGTGCTATTGAAAATGGACCTTGCTGATTCCACGTACAAAATATTTTAAATATAATGGTAGTAAAGGACCCGATCGAAGGAATTCTTCTTAGTGTTCTTCTGTATTAATAATTATAACAAACTAGTGGAGTAATTTCACAAAAAACAATTGAATATCAAGATAGTGAAACATCGTGTTAATCAATATACTTAACATTACAACAAATAAATAAATAATAAATAAATAACGCACACACTCAACATAGCCCCACACTAGGGAAACCCTGTGTCGCGGGTGCCATGGACACACACATAGACAACCACAAATTACACCCAAACTCACGAGAGAAATAAATGTAAGCCATACAAACATTTCTCCCGGCCCGGGAATCGAACCTGGGACCTCTGCGTGGCAGTCCGGCATGGTAACCGTTCGGCCACGGAGGCAGTTAAAATAAATAAATAAATTTAACATAGGAAATAAAACTATTTTTCCGGATTTAAATCGCGTGTATTTGTTTTTTCAAACAAACCAACGTTTCGTGCCCTTTACAGGTCCCATGGTCACGGTTGACAGTCAACTCAAAAAACGGAAAAGTAGTTTCATTTCCTAAGTGTAACAAAGGCAAAAACCTAAGAACTCGAAATAAATTTAACATTTAAAGTCAACTTTATGACGCAAACAATAAGGTAGTTCAAAATCCAAAGTCTTCAGCCCAACGTGCTGTTAACTATACGTACAAGAGCCATCAATTTTATATCACCTTTCGAGTTAATGAAATGAACGTTGCAATAAGGAATAATGAAGGTCGTAAGTTATAAAATGGTGTTGCTTTCTTAGTTCCTTCAAAAGAAGTAATGTAACTGTGTACCAAATGGCTTAAGAGTCTATACAACCTGAAATGGCTTTAGGTGATTCTGCATAACAGTGAAAGCGTTGAATGAATCCCTTTGGAAAAAATACATAGTAAAATTGAGGATAGGTATACACTGATTACTATACGGCTTGAAAACACGATCCCTGACAATTTTCACGACATATCTCGAAATTTTACAAGAAAACCGCTGTATTTAATAGAAACTTTACATATACTAATGATTTTTTAATATCAACTGAACTAAACAGAAAACGTATATTATACGATATACATTTTTGAAATGGCTTTAATTCCGTTTGTAAAAAAATAAATTCTGAAATAATTTATATTTATATTTAAATAATAAGCCAGTGCGCCCCTGCCGCTCGACTCAAGCAAAATGAGTCGTATTAGTACGGGAAAAATTCGAATTTGAGCTGAATTAGTACCGATTCTTATGAAGTTACTATTGAAACGTTCCCTTCTTAAAAGTGTGTTGTTCGTGGGTTGTTTATGTAACAAATTGACTTCATTTTTCAAAATTAAATATTCGTGGAACAAGTGTGGGTAGAATACCCAAGTACTTATTTATACATCAAAGAATACTTTTTCTCCTGTTTTCTTTAGTTCAATATTTTGCACCCTTAGTGTAATACGGTCACATCGGCAAAATGACAAATTATCAGGAGAGACGTTTAAAGATTCTTCGAACGAAATTTGTCGATAACTATTTCAATAGGAGAGTTGTGTAATTTCAAATACACATAATTTGTTCATGTACGGGTTAATTAGGAGGCGAATGTTTGGAAAAAGTAAAAGAATGAACGTTAAAGAATCTTGTTTTTTATAATACTAAGTAACGGGACGAACAAGTCGTGTGCATAGTGGTAAGAGACACGCCTATCCCTAAGGCTCAACTCACACTGGCGCAGAGTCGAAGCGTCGCGACACGTCATGTTTTTCGCCTGCCTATAGCATATTCATCTCTATTAACCATTATTAAGATACAAATTTGTGTTATACAAACATGGAGTCAAGTGTCGCCGCGCGTTACTTGAGCGTAGTGAGGCGTCAGACGCTGACCACACTGTGATCAGGGCGCACTAATGCGAGCGTCGTGGCGCGTCGCCAGGCGTTGTAGTCGAAAAACAGGACGCGACGCTTCGATTATGCGCCAGTTTGCGTTGAGTGTAACAGTAGCAGTGCCACTCTCGATGTTTAAATCACAACGATCTGAGGGGCACTGCCACTGCGCCCGACATCCTGAGACATAAGTTGACAAGTCCCATGTGTCTGTAATTCCACCAGCACACTTACCCTTCGAAACCGGAATACATTACTGCTTCGCGGCAGAAATAGGTAACAAGGAGCTCTAAAACCTATTATTATAATTTAATCTAACCTACTTAGTAACTGTATATTTGCACACAAGCAAGTACATTGAATTATTTTGCGATTTTTTTTAGTAAATCCATTGATGATGAGATTCCGTAATACGAGTACATAATACTACCACAGTTTCACTGTAATACTGTGATACTACCCTGCTCAGCATAACTAAGGTAATTAACAATTTCAGCGAAATTGTGTTATTAACATTATCTGGAATCAGCTAAATCAGGTCTACAACCTCTTCTAATCGGTTTTTCAATATCTTATTTACTTTCAGTTTAATCGTTTATCGAAATCAGCGCAATTGCCATTATACAGAGAAAAATCACTTTTGGTGCCAATATCTCAATAAAAAAAATTAAAAAATATCTCGAAAGTTGCCAAACGCAAATCCGTTAGTTATTATAAAAAGCGCGGTGTAGCTCGTATTATTTTTTATGACTTTCATAATAATATGATAAAATAATTTTTGGGACCTCCAATAAACCACTAAAATAATTTTTGGACATTTGGATTTGAATTTTTTATTTTGTTTTTTGTTTCTTATTTTGAATATGTACGCTTTTCCTCATTTTCAACACCAATTTGTTACCATTTCTCGGTAGTTTATAGATTTATTTCAAACACGCTCGGAAAAAACTTTAAAAACACTTTAAAAAAACAGAACTTACAAAGTTTGTCATTTAGGGAGCGTGCAACTGTTTGACGGCATAGGTCGGCAAAATAAGTATGCAAATCCATTGCTGTCCAGTGCTATAAAGTTTTAAATATATCTATTATGTCGTAATGAGACAACTAAATGGTTAAAGTCTAAAAATTATAATGAAGTTGAAAATCTTATGCGAGTCTCGGTCTAAGTAATCAGCTTCTCGAACACACACACGCACCCACACACACACACACACGCACGCACGCACGCACGCACGCACTCACTCACGCACGCACGCACGCACGCACACACGCACGTACGCACACTCACACACACACACACACACACACACACACACACACACACTTGCACTCATCCACATAATTAATTTTTAATTTTAATTAGTTAACATAAAATAAGATCAGCAATTAATCTAAGTAATAATTGTACCGGATTGGAGGAGCGGTGGCTTCTGACACACTTGTGTCAGAAAATACTTATTTTCATGCTTAAAAGAAGTTCACCAGGAATGATATACCTATGTAACCTATATTAAGTTTTCGTATTCGATTAAGTATCCGTAATTGAGTTACGTAGGTCAATGCTTGCACCACATTCTTAAAAAAAGGCGGTAAAATAAAAAAACTTTGAAGTTCTTTTTTGTTATTTCTATTTTCCTGGCGAAAATGAGTTCTTTTGAGAAAAGCGAAAACACAATAATGAACTCTAGTCCGCCTAATTTAAAATAAGAAGCAAAATTTGTCGTGGAAATCTTGTTTTACTTTTTCTATTATATAGATTTGCCTTCATTATTTTAGGGTCGTATTCCAGAACTTTACTCAATTCTTGAGTATGATTTAAAGCACTAGAAATCATACTCAAGTCTTTGCCATTAGGGTCGTATTTCCAGTGCTTGAAATCATGCTCAAGTCCTGACTTGAGCATTGAGTAGAGTTCTGGAATATGATCCTTGGTCTTTTATTATTTCTTCATACTGTTTGAGAACAGCACTAATTAACAACATATTCATCGGCGGGAACGGAGCTTGCCCGCCTCATATAATAATACAGTTTTGTCTGGCAATTCTTTATTTTCCGGACTTTGCAATAATGTCCTATTTCTCTTTTGTTGTAGCGGAGAGTGCGCCTGAAGAGATGCCGGGCACGACGGCGGCCGACCCGAGCACCGAGCATAAGGAGCGACTCATTGCCGCCGTCAAGAAGGAAGTCAAGCAGTTGATGGAAGAGGTTTGTATATATCACATAACAATAAATATAGTAGAAGTTAGTTATTTTTCGACCTTCGATGTCGGCTCTTTTTCTTCCCGTTTCTAATAATCAAGATTTGTTGGTATTACGTCTGTGTATTACGCATTAAACTTTATATAAAAATATATAAATAAATAATAGACTAGATAATAGACGAATATAGGAAACAACCTGTTATTTTCAAACAAGATTTTGTCAAATTCGGTATACTAGGCAGATGGGCCAATCTATTCGTCACAATTTTACGGTAGAACTTATGTAGATGTGGTATCTAACGAAGTTGAGCATCGAACGTCACGAATCCATCATATATTCAATGGAGAATCCAAACAATAGAAGTGATCGCTTCTGTTATACGTGGGGCGAACCATAAGTTTCCGGAATGAATAAAAAAAAAATACGATAAATGGTCAGAAATGAATTTATTGTTTCTCAAAATATTCTCCGTTAGCGTTAATGGGCTTCTTCATACGAATGAACCAATTTTGTAAATATGTATGCCACTCCTACGTGACAATCTCTGAAACATATTTTTCCATACTCCTCGACAGACTCATCAGGTGATGAAAATCCTTGCCCTACACGGGCACTGGTTCTTAATTTTTGGAAATAAATAAAAGTCACAAAGTGCCAGGTCGGGACTGTATGTGGGATGGCTCATAAGGTCAGCGTTGTTCACCTATTTTTGAAGATCATTTGTCTGTCTGGCCGTGTGAGAACTGGCATTATCGTGGTGCAAGGTGATACGGCGTTTACGGCTATTTTTACGGAGTTTGTCAATAACTTCCGGCAAGCAAATGGTCGTGTACCAATCACTACTCAAGGTACAACGATTCTCCAAATCAACAGTAGCCACGTGTCCAGTTTTATTAAAAAAAGAAGCAATCATCCGCTTAGAGGCACTTTGCACGCGCGCCACTTTGGTTGGTTTCGGCTGATCACAAAAGACCCATACGTTCGATTGCTGCTTTGTTTTGGATTCGTAACTATAAATCCATGTTTCGTCACCTGTTACTATGTACCACACCAAATTTTACGCCGCTTGGTTGAATCTGGTAAGCATGGCATTGCACCAAATGATGCGATCCGTTTTTTGAACCTCAGTCAAATTGTGTGGGATCCACCGAGAGCACAGCTTTTTCACACCCAAATGTTTGTGTAGTATTGATTGTATTTGACTCATGCCTATGCCTAAAAATTTGAAGCGTTTGAATTCTGCAAACCAGCTATAAATAGTCGTCTTGCATGGTGTTTCATCGCCAAAATCAATCAAAATCATCCTCGTGACACTTGTCGAGAGTGGTTGTGTCTCTACCTTAAAATAAAAATAAAAAAAAAATTTTCTACTTGTGAGTGATCTTCTTCAATTCAGTAAACTCGATCGTAATATTTGTGTGTTTGGTACTAATTCAAGTGAAATAGTGAACTGTGTCAAATCGTGATCAGGGATATAGACATCATATGAAGATGGCTTTGCAACGCACTCCACCTAATAAATTTTCGTCTAACCCCGATATACCCCTGTCTACTGACACGGAAATCCTTTATGTAAACCCTCGGAAGCGTAAACAACCTGACGTAGAAGATGCAATTGCATTACTGGAGAAAAAATTTGAACAGCAATTGTTGATGTGGAATGAGAAAATAGCGCAAAGTATAACGGGTGGCATAACGGCTGCCGTTAATTCTGCTCTGGCCGGCGAAATGTCAAAATTATCAGCCACACTATCAGATATAAATACCAATATACAAAAACTCAATGCAGACAACGTCCGCATTAATAATGCGCTGACTGAGACCAACTTGCGCCTGACTGATATGGAGAAATCTTTAAACTTCTCAGCTGAGCGACAGGACTTATTTGACAACAAAATAAAAGCCCTTGAGGATAAAATTTCCCCTACTATCGTTTTGTCAACTCAATTACAAGCTCTCGAGAATAAGGTGGCGGACTTGGAGCAACAAGCTCGGGAATGTAATATTGAAATATGTAATGTACCCGAAAGACGCAACGAAAACCTTGTGCACATATTGGAATCTATTGGGAATGAAATAAATCATCCGATAAGAATATCTGACATTACATCTGTTCACCGAGTACCTCATGCGGACCAAAAGAATCCGCGTCCAAAAAATATCATTGCGAAACTCACCTCCAGGCTGCTACGTGATAATTTTATTTCAGCTTACCGCACTGGAAAGGGATTGGACACCACTAAACTATCCATAACAGGCTCCCCACACAAAATATTTGTTAATGAGCACCTTACACTTAAAAAGAAACATTTATTTCGTCAATGTCGTGAAGCTGCAAGAAAATATGAATATAAATACGTGTGGATCAAACATGGAACGATCCTGGCACGTAAATCGGACACTGCCGCGGTTATTGCTATCCGTTCACCCCAAGACATATCAAAAATCATTTAAATTTGCATGTTTCAACGAAAACATAAGTTTTACCTATTGCTATCACACATTTCACTATATTTTGTTGTTTAATTTTGTTCTAATTTTGGTATTTTCCATTATCATAACAATGCGGGTGGATTTATTTTCTTTTATTTATAACGAGCTCACGTTCGAGTGCGCAGCGGCAACGTGTATCCAAAACTACGTTTATATTATGACTGACACAGTATTTTTCTTTGTGCATCTCAAAAATGAAATTAGGGTTTTTACACAAGATTATACAACATGCACATATATATCCCAACGAACTAATTTAAATATAGCATGCATTTTTACGTTATTGCACACACTTATAAACCGTTATTTACGTAGTAAACTATTATACTTTTTTATTAATACACGTAAGAATGTAAGCGTAATCAATGGATAATCAAGTGATATCTGTATACTGTCAGAACTGTCGAGGTTTGAGAACAAAGTTACACACACTTTACATGAATATTTTGTTACATAATTATGATGTAATTGTTTTGTTGGAAACGTGGTTGCATGGTGACATATTTGACAATGAGTACATAGATTCCCGTTATCGTGTATTCCGGTGTGACAGAGATCGTTTAAGTACTGGCCGCCTTGATGGCGGAGGCGTGTTGGTGGCGGTGCGGCGTGATCTGGCTGCTGCCCCTCGCCGTGCCGCCGCCGGCGAGTCACCGTTTCGGATATCGCCACTCGTTGACTATGTCCTGATCGAAATTCGCTCACGCAACTACTGTTGCGTAATCAGTGCCACATACATCCCGCCAGATCTTAAGTCGGATGTTTATGTTCCGTATATTGATTTATTGACATATCATTTGCAAATGCCTGACATAAATGATTTCATCGTGGTTGGTGATTATAATTTACCAACACTAGAATGGTCCGAATGTAACGCATATATGAGGCCTGTAATAAGTAGTTCTCATTGTCTCTCTAATAAACATTTAATTAACTTCATGTCATTGCTTAACTGTCACCAAATTAACCATCTAAAAAATTATTTAGGAAGAATACTGGATCTTTGCATTACAAATAATCTAGACTGCAAGGTACTACCCGCACTAGTCCCACTTGTGCCTCCAGATGCATACCACCCACCTTATTATGTATTGGTTCCCGTAAATGGATGTGTTAAGCCTATTTACAGCAAACCGATAATAAAGTACAATTATAAAAAAACCGACTACTGTGTAATCAATACGGAAATTCAGAAGATAAATTGGAAAGATCTATTACAACAAAAAAATGCTGATGATGCAGTGTCAACCTTCTACGAAGTTTTATATTCAATTATAAAAAAACATATCCCCATTAAAGCTATTAAGAAAACTCAGTATCCACAATGGTTCACGCCAGCCCTTGTACATATATTTAAAAACAAAACTAATAGTTGGATAAAATGGAAAAGTACCAAAATAAATCGGATTATGAACTTTTTAGTATTTATAGGAAGAGATTTAAATCTGAGTCTAATTTGTGTTACAGGAAATATATGAATAAGGTTGAAGACAGTATACATGATAATATTAAGTACTTCTGGACATACATTAATAATAGAAATAATAACGTGGACATACCCAACTGGGTTTCATATAAAAATAGGATAGCAAAAGATCCTGTGGACATCTGCAATCTATTCTCAGCGTTTTTCCAATCGGTATTCGAACCCTCGAGTGTGGATAGTGATTGTGACATAAATAACATTCCGGATACTAATGCCAATTCTGATTTAATAATTAACAGTATACAAGTACCTTACGAGACTATATTTAAGGAGCTACAAACACTTGATACTACCAAAGGACCTGGATTGGATGGAATCCCTCCGCTATTTTTTAGATCCACAGCCTTATCAATTTGTGAGCCTTTGCATTACCTTTTTAATAGATGTTTGCAAGAAGGAATATTTCCCACGGTCTGGAAATCTGCCCGTATAGTACCGGTGCATAAAAGTGGATCCAAAACCGATGTGGAGAACTACCGCCCCATATCTATATTACCCACTCTGTCAAAGCTTTTTGAGAGATTAGTTCATAATATCATATATCCGGCCTTACACAACATCATTATTGAAGAACAACATGGTTTTGTAAGAAAACGCTCTACTGCTACCAACTTACTGTCATATACAACTTATCTATTTGAAGGGTTAGATAAAAATAAGCAAATAGACAGTATTTATACTGACTTTCGGAAAGCTTTTGACAGAGTGGACCACAAAATTCTTCTCGCGAAGCTCGCCTATAATGGTATTCGAGGCAATCTATTGCGCTGGTTTAAATCCTATGTAGAAAACCGTACACAAAGGGTGGTTATCAAAGGATTTGAGTCTGGTCTTGTTCCGGTGACTTCTGGGGTGCCGCAGGGCTCGATAATGGGTCCCTTGTTGTTTATCTTGTTTATAAACGATATACATCTGTGTTTTAAATTTAGCCATTTTCTTTTATACGCCGATGATCTTAAAGTCTATCATACGATTGAAGACGAATACGATCGTCGGAAACTTCAAGAAGATTTGGATAGGTTTATAATCTACTGTGTCAATAATAAGCTGAGTCTCAGTATAAACAAATGTAAATCGATTACTTTTACTAAAAAAAGGAATTTTATTAACAGTACCTATGCGCTGAGTAGCACTCGTCTTGAAGTTGTCGATTCCATTAGAGATCTCGGAGTAACGCTAGACAGAAAGCTTCACCTTGACACGCATGTAGATATTATAATCAACAGGGCCTATAAAATGTACGGTTTCGCCATGCGTTCCTGTGATAAGTTTACGCGGCCATCTACTTTTCTTCACATCTACAAGTCACTAATTCGCTCTCAACTTGAGTATGTTGTACCCATTTGGAATCCCATATATAAGAAATATAATGAAGCCCTCGAATCTGTACAAAAGAAATTTCTACGAAGAATGCATTATAAATGCTTTCATGTAAAACTCTCGTATGAAAATTTATTAAAAAAATATAATTTGCTTACACTAAAATTAAGACGTTTACAGCTGGAAACCATGTTGCTTTACGACTTGTGCCATGATAGATATGACTGTATACCTCTTCACAACAAGCTGCGTTACAGAGTCCCTGTTAGAACGCACTATCGCAGCGTTCGCAAAGCATATTCACCATTTGCTACCGGTGTTTGTCGTACAAACGCTGGAATACGCTCGCCCGTGTATCGATTAATGAAAAATTACAATACCCACTTTAACTCTGTAGACATATTATCTACCCGCATTGGTGTGTTTAAAAATATAATTTTGAACTTGCTTAGAGATGTATGAAGTCTTTTACTGCTCAATTATTATTTTTCTTTTCCTTTTATGTTAAACCTTGGAATCTTGTGTCATACAATATAACTCGTTATGTGTGTATTTGTGTGTACCCATGTGTACTTATGTAGTAATTATTATTATTATTTTTGTATCAAGGTTTAATTTGTTTAGTATTGTACATAATAACTATTTATTAATTATTTACTCTTCAATAATTTATTAGAAATACATCACCACTTCTCAGTTTTTTTGTAGTAACTAGTGGTTAACGGTATTGGTGACACAATCACTACATATTTACTGTAAAAAAATTACATTTAAGTTTTTATTGTGTCTACTGTTTGTTGACCCAAATAAATGAAAAAAAAAAAAAAAAAAAAAA
>NW_020653711.1:2030380-2053674 GCF_003589595.1 Hyposmocoma kahamanoa
TATTTAGTAGTAGTATGAAGTACTGCCACCATACCTTTTCTGCCTCCAAGCAGCAATGCTCACATTACTGCGTTCCGCTTTTGCAGGTTAAGGGTGCTGGTGGACTTGTCAACTCTGAGAATTTGACATTTACGAGGTTTTAAGCTATTGTGAAACAAAAACTTTATACTAAAGATACAAACTTTGTACAACTTCTGCGTACATGGATGACAAAAATCTGTGGTACCTAGTGACCCGGTTAGCTGATTCAGATATTTTCGATCTAATATGTTTAAATGAAATATTGTAATGTAAATATATTCAAATGTATATTTACAAAGAGCAACCCCTGGAGTTTCTTGCTCATTCCTCTCAGGGGAATCTGCCTTACGAATTAGCAGTAGAATTTAATCAGTATGACGATTTCAAGTGTAATTTGCTTACCTAAAAAAAAACAAAGATTATTTGACTTTGACTTTGGGTGACGGGCGCAGTGGCGGTTCCCCGCAGATCTTCGCGATTTAACGTTCTGAGTGGCATTGCAACCATTATGGAAAGGTGTGTCAATCGAGAGAGAGGGACATTTTGGATTAGTGCTAAATATTCCTTCCATTTTCTCGCAAACGTCAAAGGAAGCTAACTTCTCGGTCGATACTAGTGAGTCAAATATTTAGCAGAATTCAAATCCATAAACCTTACCTACCTTAATATAGAATTGAATTAAATTTAAATTAAATTTAATCATACATATATATCAAATGTAATTTAGCTACGCGAAATGAATTTATGAAATAAAATTTGTAGATATATTTTTTAACGAAGGCGTTCATTTTAAGATTTATTAGTTCGGAAAATAATTCTGTGCTCACGACATTTTATATTGCGTTCTTGGTAGACCTAGAGTGTTCGTAGAAAAGTAATTTGTTTGGGAGTAGGTAATAACTAGGTAAGTGAAACCAAGACACCATAGACTTCGGCTAACCATGTCAGCTACTACAAGCATATCCGAGCACATATAATTTGAGAAGTGATTATATGTAGACCTATTATAGATTTACATCTTACGTCTATATTGAAACCAAGTCGTTTCGTAGCAGTAGAGCTCTTTGTCAAAGAGTTCGTCCAGGAAAATATTGCCACCTTACCTATTTCTGCCGTCAAGCAGTAATGTGACCATTACATTACATAAGATTGCTGATGAAATTAAACGCACATAGGGCTTGTCAACTTACGTTTCATAGTGACGTGAGAGGTGGCAGTTCCCCTTAAATCTTGGCGATTTAAACCTCTGAGTGGACTACAACTGCTATGGACAGGCGTGTCGCTTACTACCAGGTGCGCGACTTGTTCGTCCCGTCACTTAGTATGATCAGTTACAGTTTAGTTTCCATTGTGGGTGCATGATGAGGAGATACTGAATTCGATTTCTGGTAACAATAATTTAGGAAATTGAGCTTTTGGATTTTTGATTGAATTGGTTCTGGTCAGAGTGATGTGGGTAGTGCCCAGGAGTGAATTCCGTTGCTCTGCTTCGGGTACAGGGAACTCCTTGATTGGTGATGTTGTCTGGCACAATATTATTAATCTTGTGCTAAAGTGAATATAAGATAAATTGCTAGGAAAGAAGGGCAAAACCTAGAACAGTTAACAGTGTTTTTTATAATACTATGTGACGGGACAAGCAAGTCGTGGCCTGGTGGTACAACGAACTTGGTGGTAAGTGGCACTGCAACTGTTAGGGACTGCAACTGCCACTCAGAGCTTTAAATCACAAAGATCTGAGGGGCACTGCCACTGAACTCGACACCCTGAATCTGTCCCCCTATGACATAAGTTCACAAGTCCCATGTGCCTGTAATTTAACAAGCAGCCTTACCCTTCGAAACCGGAACGCATGCAGTAATGTTCACATTACTGCTAGGCGGCAGAAAAAGGTAAGATGGCAGTAATTCAATGGACTCTTTCACAAGGAGCCCTACTGCTCTACGAATCGTCTGATCGACGCTAAACATCCGGGTTGCTGTCCGATCAAGTGTGTACGGCTCTCGGCTTGAGTCTCTATGACGCGCTCAGCTATGTTAAAGACCCCTACAGATGGTGCTGCATTGTCATGCAGAAACTGGTTCAGCGCGGGGAGTCACGAACGTTAGTAATTTGGAAATACGACGCAAGGAGGAGGATAAGATAAACTCAACAAGTTACTAAAGAATAAGTCTTTCAACTGTTCAAACAAAAACGCGAACTTAATAATCCCGAGTACTAAAAAAACCGACCTCAAAAGTACGTGGAATTACATATATTTGCCAAGTTTTATTGGAATCACAAATACCGGAGTTATCGCGTAACATACATACAAAAAAAAACATACAATCGAATTGAGAACCTCCTCCTTTTTTTGAAGTCGGTTAAAAGCAGAGACACGTCATACAAGTTTATTTCTGCAACTGTGGGTAATGGCCAAAGTTACTGGGAAAATACGAGTTACCCTAGAGGTAAGATGTCCACTCCATTGCGAGTGATGTTGAGTTAAACTTTTTGCCTCCTACTACACGAAGAGATTTGCGAAACTAATTATCAACTTTCACTGGTTAGGGGAACGTTCTACTAATAACACTGGCCTGATTGTACAGTCAGTGCCTTAAGATATCAGACCCTTACCCTAACCCCTATTTTAATTCTGACAGCATCGTAAACATTCAACAGAAATTGTTAAATGTACTTCGCTGTTTTTCCGTGTCCCGGGAAAAAAGTCGAAACTCGATGCGGTCTCGAAAATCCCAGGAAAGACGAGACTTTCGAAACTAGGTTTCCATTAGGCATTTAAGCAGTCAAAACATGATATTTTATTCAAGTTGTTTGTATCGAAGCTTGAAAGGCAAAATAGCATAAGGAACACTTTTGGGTCATATTGAGTTATATATACCGTTGGAATCAGAAACATTTTCTGATTCCAACGGTATATATAACTCATTTTATTGACTCGTATTATAAAATAAAAAAAAATATTTAGGAATGTTTTAATGATATTAACAGTACCTCAGCTCTTTTTTTTTATATTTGTAAAATTGGCACACTACGTCTCCCGCTTCGATTAGCTTTCCTCTAACTCTAAGGTTGTCTGGAGGAGATCGCTCTTAGCGATAAGACCGCCTTTGCCCACATTAGTTTTAAGTTGTTTATGTACTATTCTTGTTCTTGTGTGTCAGCAATAAAGTGTTTATTTATCTATCTATCTATCTCAGCACGAATTAAAATTTTTCCCGTACTAATACGGTTCATTTTGCTTGGGTCGAGTGGCAGGGACACTGGCTATTTCCGAATTTATTTTCTTACAAACGGAATTAAAGCCATTTCAAAAATGTATATCGTATAGTACACTGTTCTATTTTTAACCGACTTCAAAAAAGGAGGTTCTCAATTCGACTGTATGTTCTTTTTTTTGTATGTATGTTACGCGATAACTCCGGTATTTGTTAACCTATTTTCATGATTCTTTTTTTGTTGGAAAGGAGGTACTTCCATAGTGGTCCCATTTCATTTTGAAGAAATTCATCCACCTCGAAGGGTGGCTGTGGTGGAAGATTCATTTTTATAAATAGCGCCTAACTTTCATTTAGGAGCAATTACTTTAATGGTTGATTTTGCTTTTTCTCCAATTCAAGGCGTTTTTCTCTCAATATACTTTAAGTAGTGAGAACCGATTTTTATTATCTCCAGTGTCAAGTCCTGTATAGTGGCGAACTAGGGGATATTTCAATAAAACTTAGCAAATAGACGTAATTCCACGTACTTTTGATGGTGGTTTTTTTTAGTACTCTGTACTGAGATTATATACAGTGGTTTTCTTGTAAAATTTCGAGGTAAGTTTAGGTTTCTTTTACGCCGTATAGTATCAGTGTATAATCTCATATTAACTATAATTTTTTTTTTCCAAATTGATTGATGCAACACCTTCATTGTTATACGGAATCAACCAAAGCCAAGGTTGTATAGATTCTTAAGTGGCGGGAACAAGTCGTGCGTCTGGGTGTAAGTGTTCCACTGAGAGATTCAGGTCGCAAAGATCTGAGGGGCAATGCCACTGCGCCCGTCACCCTGAGACTTACGTAGATAAGTTCCATGTGTCTGTAATTTCACCAGCAGCCTTACTGAAATAGGTGGCAGTACTTCCCTGGACGAACACTTTCACAATGAGCTCCACTAGGTACTTCTAAATAATATAGTTTAAGAATCATTGGTTTCAGATAGAGAACACTTGGTTTTATTACTATCGTTCGCAAATCTCCACAGACAATACTAAACTCCACTCTGCACTGTTGTCAAGTCCATGCAACCAGAATAAAAATTTACTGTTAGATTAGTAGTTATCCTAATATTGTTTAATTAACCTTTTCCAGTAACAGCGTTTAACGTAGAATTAAACATTAGAATATGATAGTATGGGGTGCACCGTATCACTATAAGGATCTCAAAAAACCAACTACGGGCTTTACGCAGTCCGATTTTCAAGTGCTTTCTGTGTAGTTGTCGCCTACTGCGTATTTGTCGAAACTTATCCTCAATATTTCAAAACACTTGGTGAAATAATTTAAAGGCAAACTAGTTCTAAAATTATGAATCTTTTGTACCAACCTCATTGTCAATAAATAGAGATGGGAAAACTGCTTACTTTTATAAACGTAGTAGGTTTTTTAAAAAGCGTGCCTTTTTTTAAACGCTTTTCTCTTAAAAGCTTTTTAGTTTGAAGCTTAAAAATCGTTTAGAACTGACATACACAGATTTTTATGGTAAAAAATTGCGACGTTGCGAGCGAAAAGCTAGAGTAGACCACTAAAGGTTTTAAGTCAAGTAAGTTTTTTGTAAAACACAAGTTTTAAATTTATTTATAAAATTATTGTTCGCGTAGACGAATTGATTTGTTTAAGACACATAAATGGCGGGACTTGAAACTTAGGCACATTGTAAAAAATTAAATTGCTGAGTATAGAATTGGCCAACGCTTACGCTTAAAATAAAAAGCATGCTTATGCGCTTATTTTAAAAAGCAAACTTTTTTAAGTGCTTTTCATTTAAACGCCCATCGCTAGTCATAAAGTAATTTATAAGAAAAACTGTTTCAACATTTCAATAACTTACCAAATGAAATGAAATTGTTATAGGAACATACTTTTCAATTACGTTGAACAAAATGGCTTTTGACATTTTGCTTCTATAGTAATAAGGAATACTTAGAACTTTCAAAAACAAATTTATATAAATTTATTAATTTTACTTAAGACTGTTACTGTATTCTGCCAAAAAGACGTATTCCGTTCTGTTCCGTTCTGTTCTGTTCCGTTCCGTTCCGTTCCGTTCCGTTCCGTTCCGCTCCGCTCCGCTTAGTTCCGCTCCGCTCCGCTCCGTTTCGTTCTACTGGAACTCTATCGACTAATATTGTAGATAGAGTTATAAGAATTGGAGAGGATGTGGGTTTTATTTTTCTGTAGCTAATGGAGCAATAAACATGTTTGACGTAATTCCACTTACGCCATTTTTCCATGAGGGGTGCGAAATTACACCCAACCTACGAGATGAATACATGTAGGCCATATAAATATTTCTCTCGGCCCGGGAGTCGAACCCGGGACCTCTGCGTAGCAGACCAGCATGATCACCGTTCGGCCATCGAGGCAGATATTGAATCAATATAAGCACGACGGCAAGAAAAGTACTGACATTTTTGTGTGCGATACTACTCGTATCAAAGTGTTGTCCAGTGTCCATGAAAGGGTTACTTAAGCGCATACACATACAGAGCAGGTGCGGCGCACACTGGGGTCCGTCCATACCAGGTACCTAATGCTCAAAACTAAAATTTCAAAATGTAAGTATTGAAAAAAATACATATTAGCATAGTCGGAATAAAGTATCTATTCACGTGTAAAAATACTGAGTCGCTAACTACTGTCAGTTGTGAAGTGCATCTGCTCCATCAGCTCAAAGAAAGTATGATTCAAAAATCGTCGTCTTACTTTCTCAATTTCGTATCTTACAGCATAAAGTTACTGAACTGCAAAAAATGGATTGTGTATACAAATTTTGCACGCTGATTTCACAACACATTTCCTTCAATTACCTACTCTTAAAGTAATGCATCCAAATTAACATCCTTGATAAGAAATATAAAATCATCTTTTGAATAATCACCCTCTATGAGATATTATATATATATATATATATATATATAGATGTTTAAGAAAGTAAGGCATCAAAATAGAACATTGCGCATTTAGAAAAAAATGTAATTTAAATTTTTCAGAGCAAAAAAACTCGAACTACTTACAAATAATTAGCCGTATACGTGGAGCGCACTATAAGTTTCCGGAATGAATAAGAAAAAAATACTATAAATGGTCAGAAATTAATTTATTGTTTCTCAAAATATTCTTTTCAGCGTTAATGCACTTTTTCATACGAATGAACCAATTTAAAAAAAAAAAACATTTATGCCACGCCTCCGTGACAATCTCTGAAACATATTTTTCATACTCTTCGACAGCTTCTTCAGGTGATGACAATCGTTAACCGCGTTCTTCTTCACTTTTGGAAATAAATAAAACTCACAAGGTCCCAGGTCGGGACTGTATGCGGGATGGCTCAAAAGGTCAACGTTGTTCATCTTCAAAAATTCATTTGTCTGTCTGGCCGTGTGAGAACTGGCAATATCGTGGTGCAAGATACGGCGTTTACGGTTATTTTTACGGAGTATGTCAATAACTTCCGGCAAACAAATGGTCGTGTACCAATCACTATACACGGTACAACGATTCTCCAAAGCAACAGTAGCCACGTGTCCAGTTTTATTAAAAAAAGAAGCAATCATCCGGTTAGAGGCACTTTGCACGAGCGCCACTTTGATTGGTTTCGGCTCACCTCGAAAGACCCATACGCTCGATTGCTGCTTTGTTTTGGGATAGTAACTATAAATCCATGTTTCGTCACCTGTTACTATGTCCCACACCAAATTTGATGCCCCTTCGTTGAAGCATGGCTTGCACCAAGTGACGCGATCTTTTTTTTGAACCTCAGTCAAATTGTGTGGGATCCACCGAGAGCACAGCTTTTTCACACCCAAATGTTTGTGCAGTATTGATTGTATTTGACTCATGCCTATGCCTAAAGATACCCGAATCTCATGGTATGTCACATGCCTGTCTGTTTTGATCGTACGGCGCACAGCATCGATGTTTTTGTTCTTCACAGCAGTGGACGGGCGACCACTACGAAATTCGTCACTGAGATTCACACGACCGTGTTTGAATTCTGCAAACCAGCTATAAATAGTCGTCTTGCATGGTGCTTTATCGTCAAAAGCAGTTTGAAGCCAAGCGAAGCTCCGCTGAGTTGTTAAGTTACACTAAAAGTCGTAGAAAATCATACTACGAAAATTTTCACGAGTTAAATCCATGGTGATGTAGACAACCAATTTCTAAAATGACGCCACAATGTAAAAACAAGTGATAATCAGATGAAACAAACTGTATTCTACAGCCAAAGAGTTTCATTTTCAAATATTGTAATTACTTTTAAAATATTGTTTATGTAACTGGTCAATTTCAGAAACTTATAGTGCGCCCTATGTATATGGACGACAACACACCGATAGCGGGCGCGTGCGCCCGTAAATACACGGAATTGAAACCGCTGCGGTCTTGACCCGACCCGCGCCCGAATCGAACCCGCTCTCTGTGTGTTTCACGCTTTAAGTCTCAAAAGTCTCGACATTCCCGGGACTAAAAACTTCAATCTCGAGTCTCGAAAATGCAAAACAAATGCCGAGATTCGAAATTTTCGAAACCGATATTCTCGGGATGAAAGCGTATACGTACCCATTTATTTTTGGTATTTTAACCTGGCCTTTTTTTAGGGACATTCCTAATCTGATCGATATATTTACATACGTCGGGGTCTACCTTTCCACAGTCACTCTTTAAATTTGGGCCGCCAATCTACCAGCGTCCATCCTTTCTACATTACCAAACCATAATCTGGTTAGGTCGTTTCAAGCATAATTATGTCCCTTTGATGGTAAGGACGGTCGGTTAAAATGTTGAATACTGTACTGTAGGAAATTATGTACAAATGTTGAAAAGGTTTTTGGGTATGAAAAAGCTAATGCGGGATGGTTTTAGGAATTATATTATTAGAAAGGGTTTTTGCATTGCTGAGTTGGGAAAATGTTGTGTAATACGCGCGCGCGTATCTTCTCAGTTTAAGGTTTCTAGTACCTACTTAATAATATAATAATGTAATTATAATCTGAGTTTACAGGCCTGGAGGTTTAAAATAAAATTGTTTTGATTTAATTGTGGCTCCAGCTTTCCACAAATGTACTCTGTTTTAAGTTTTTACTAGCTCGTGCACACTACTTGTACTATTTCACCCTCTGTAAGATTTATTTTTGTGACAAAAGCAGGCTATGTCTCGTTCTCCAAGGTCCCATCTTTCTCTATATCAAAACTCATCAATATCGGTTTAGCGGTTAGGTTAAGGCGTGAAAACGAAGTGACAGAGTTACTTTCGCATTTATAATATTATACTCCGTTCAACCATTCATTTAATTTTTAAGCTGGAATTCTAATCAATTAGTTATGTCCTAATGCGTTTCCGATTCGATTTTTGATAACAATCGATTTTATTTATGAAGAAGTTTTAATCGTGAATGTGAGTGGGTTCCAAAAACAAGATATTGTCATATTGGAATCGTGATGTTGAGTTTGCCAATTTGTGTACTTAAGAATGAATAATTAATGTTCATGAGGATTCAAGTGATGATTCCCGTTCATATGGAAAAGAATCCGATGGTTCATTATAATAAACAGTAACAATTTATTATAATTATTTATAATTTATTTCATTTCGTTATAATTTATAAGACAGGTATCAAAATTTAATAACTTGAATAGTCTTCGTTACATAACCTGTTGGCTCGATAAATATAGGAGCTAAAGAGCACGTCTCTCGCGTTGCTTCACTAAAATTAAAAAAAAATAAAGGACTCCAGGAAGTATATACTTTGTATACATACACACATTTGTAATAAAACTATTTAATAACTACATATTTTTATTTTATAAATGATTTTTTTCTTCGTCCTGTAAAGTTGTCAAAACTGAGATATTACCGATTGCCAGTTCACAGTCGATATGTCAAAAGTTAAATAATGGTTGCACAGAGTATAGCATGGATTATTTACGTGGGAATATCAGAACGCAACTAGAGTTCAATTCAAAAGATGTGTAGCAACATCTTCAGTGAATATTTTTGTTATGACCTGTAACTAAGCGGCTCTACAAACTGCGATATTACGTTTTTGTTACATAGCGAAATACTTATATTTGACGATACATTTTTTCAAGGTCGCTTTTACGACCTGAAACAAAGGTGTCGTCAAAGAAATAAAAAAGTTTCTCTGTGTAACAAAATAACTTTAAGAAATTTCCAATAATGAGTTTGTATTGGCGTACAAAGAATTCTTTCTAAAAGAAAGTACTGCCGAGTTCTTTAAAAGAGTATCTCAGGTAGTCTTATTTTTGAAAATACGTACTTTAAGAAGGCTAAGACAACACATTGACAGCTTTGAGCATGTAAATTCATCTACCCAACCGTCAAAATCGATTATTCCATCCTGAGAACCCCCGCGAGTGACTTACTCACAATGAATTTACGCATCGCTGCCACTAGAGAATTTGAGAAAGCGGAAAATTTTTGCAAAGTAAACACTACGAAGATTCCCATGGAATATGTGATTTATTACACCTCATACGACAAATAGCACCCTGGTGTACCCTTCTATAGTAAATAAATTGACAACATTATTTGTATCCTGTAAATAATACACTACATTATAATAAAATCAGGTATTTATTGCATTGATAGATGAGTACCTAGATACAAACTCATTTTCACTACATGAACGTGAAACATTTTAGTCACAGATCTTTTTGTGAAATGACTTCCTTGGAGGAATCCAGAGACGTCATTTTACGTATTTCTGCAGTCAAGCAGTATATGTGAATATAACTGCGATCCGGTTTCGAAGGGTAAGGCCCTATGTGGCCTATGGTAAGGCCGCTATGTACTGTCAAAACCTACCTGTCCATGATGGAAAACCTACTACTTGTACGTATACTTTTTGTTTAAATAACTTTTAAAGCAAAAATTTTACTTTTCAAGTAACGAAACGTAATTTTCGGCTCAAGAGCTTTGGCAATACTGGTCTGGGTACTTTTTGCTGGTATGACGTTTTGTTTAGCGTCAAAATATAGTGGATTTAAAAGTACACATGTAATAAAAAGAAAAACTAATGGTTAAGGCAGTATGGTCTCTGACCTTCCCTTGTCCCAAACGGAACGAAGGGAAAAAGTATTTATTTTTCTTTTCAACAATCACCAACACTTCGACTTCTCCACACAAATCATGAAGCGAAATTATTAGTAAATTATAAGGATTAGTTAGGAGAGAATAAAGAAACATTAACAGCATTAATAGGACTGCCACGCAGAGGTCCCAGGTTCGATTCCCGGGCCGGAAGAAATATTTGTATGGCCTACATTTATTTCTCTCGTGAGTTTGGGTGTAATGTGTGATTTTCTGTGTGTGTACCCATGGCACCCGAGACACAGGGTTTCCCTAGTGCGGGGCTATGTTGAGTGTGTGCGTTATTATTATTATTATAACAGTGTCTTCATTTTTTCTATGAAGAATAGTAAATTCATAGAATTGCCGTCAACATTAAATATTTTCGTCGACACGAGAACACTTGATTGCTCTCGGCACTGTTGTATTCAGAGCTCTACTCCTATTCGTTTGGGGTGAGTGGTTTGTAGTCTATAGAACGTAGTTTTTCTGAGTACCCAATAGAGCAAAACAAATAGAAATCGTCGAAAGAGTGGAGTGCAATCACAGCAGGGTCTTGAAAGCTTATCCTTGTACACTGTTCCTTATTTATTTACGGTTTGCACTTCGTTGTTTTTTATTTTAGCCATTGAGGCGCGAGTGTGTTCATCTTTGTGCTATACGTAACTACTGCTCTACTTCTCAGCATATATTTTTTGTATGATACCAAGAGACGCGACGAACAAGTCGTGCGCCTGGTGGTAAGCGACACTCCTGTCCATAGCTGTTCCAATGCCACTAAAAGTTTTAAATCGCCAAGATTTGCGAGACACTGCCACTATTCCTTGAGCCATAATTTGACAGGTCTCATGTGCCTATAATTTCACCAGTATCCATACTTTCAAAGCCGGAACGTACACAATAATGTAGCTTGCGGTTTTCAGTGAAGACGGCTAATTAACATACATTATTATAAATGAAAGATGAAACTCGGTCAACACGGTACCCATGTTACAATTTCGCCCGTTTACTTCAGGGCAAACTTTCGGTTTGCTTCGTCTACATGTTGAAATGACATTCCACCCCCATTAAACTTAGCCAGTCACTGCACACTTTCTAAAGAAAGTGTAAGCAATGGCTGCCAAACGTACAGAAATCACAATCTTACTGGATTAAATTGCTATATCGTAACTGCATTAAATTGTAGCAAACAATTTCTTTGTATTGTTTTTAGTTGCTCTTTAAAATATTCTTTCTTTTTTATAATATCAAGTGACGGGACGAACATGTCGTGCGTCTGGTGGTAAAGCTACACGCTTGTCCATAACAGTTGCAGTGCCATTCAGAGCTTTAAATTGCAAATATCTGAGGGGCACTGTCACTGCGCCCGTCACCCTGAGAGATAAGTAGACAAGTCCCATGTACCTGTAATTTCACCAACCTCCTAAACCTTAAAAACCACAACACAGTAACGCTCACATTACTGCTTGGCGGCTGAAATAGGTAAGGTGGCAGTACTTTACTGGACGAACTCTTTGACAAGGTGCTCTAATGCTACTAGATTTATGTAAGAAGTTGAAACCTGTTGCAGTGCCGTTTGTACCTGTTTATTTAACTGTTCTTTTACTTACAATATTTACTCGTAGGTATAATATGTAATATAATATTCTTGTCTATGCTAATCAAACTAATACATTAATTTTAAGTATGTCCCACAAATTTATTGCTGTGAAGTCTGATAATTGTCAGCCGCGAATGTACCAAGGTATAACCTGAAAAGCAGTATGTAAAGCTGAGGCTTTATCCTTTTCATTAACACTAGATTCTACTACATTTCCGAAATTGTGTCTTATTATTATTATTTATTTATTTATTCAACGTATACTTACTGCGACGCTTAAATGTTGATTACTTTTATTTATATTTGCTTTACACACTTTTGCTAATGCTGGCACACAAGATGTTTTTTCTCTCATTCTGGACATCAGAGACCTATTTAATTTAAGATTAACAACATGCGCGTTGCGTCAGCACGATACTTATTGCAACAATTCTGCGTTGCTCATTGTTTCGGGTTTGTCCATCGTATCCCGCAGGTAAGATTCGTATTGAAGTATGGATCCAATTTTACGTCTTAATTCCAAAGTGTTAAGTCGTAGAGATAAGTCGTAGGAAAGAGTACAAGTGGCGAGTCCATTTTCGTAGTTTTTTTCACCAGAAGGCGCTTATAAGCCTCATAGCCATCTCAAATAGCCGTGCATTCCTTGCCTGCAACAAGCAATAAAATTTTACACAAAATTATCCAATCATAATAAGCAGTCATATATCAATAAATATCACAATAACAGCAAGTTGCGAGCGATAACATTTTGAACTGCAAAAGCTTATAAATGTTGGCCCGCAACCTTCTGGCTAATCCCGCTGAGTACACTAGGCAGAGAAATCTCTTTTGTAGTCGTTCAAGCCTCGTCATGTGGTTCACGTAATGGGGGCGCCAAACCGGGCTAGAGTATTCCATTATTGCTAACCAGGTTATTACAGAGCAGTATTTTTATAGTGGGATACCTTAGTACCTGTACGTTCCTTATAATAAAGTCTATAGCTCTATAAAACCTTTTGATAACACTTTGTATTTGAGGTAAGAACGTGAATTTAGTGTCAAGCGGCATGTCCTCTCTGATACTACTAACCTCCTGCAACATTTTACACCTTTGGTGTAATAAGACCTCATCTGCAAAATGACAACTTGTCAGGAGAAAGGTTTACAGATTCTACGAACGAAATTACTTAATATTTTTTTATGCTTAAGTAGAGTTTCAAAATTTCACATGGACGTAATTTGTTTTAATGTAGTTTGTATTATTTTATGACTTTCATGTGATAAAAGCACTTTTGACGTGTCGCTTGCAATTTTCCGCCAAATTTATAACCAGAAGGTGTTAACATTTGGTTTTCTTGTTTTATCGTGTAAGCATTTGTTAATATTTATGTTCATCTGATTATCAGAGTATCACTTCTGCAATCTATCTATATCAGTATTCAATATGGGTACTTCTACAGGTGGTTCAATGGCTCTTGAGCATTTCAAGTTGTCTGCGTATAAGTAGGTTATTAAATACGAAAAATACTCGAAAACACTCATTCCATTATTACTTCTACATCGCGAATAGACCGTATTCGATCATTATGTCTCAGGGTGACGACGGTGCGCAGTGGCAGTACCTTCAGATCTTTGCGATTTAAAGCTATGAGTGGCACTGCAACTGTTCATCAATGGGTATCATAAAAAAAAACAGTATATCTTTAAAATATTGGCAATCGTTGGCACAATAGAAAGTATTTTGGAGATGTTAAACTTTGATCTGTGGACTTTATAGCATACAGATACCGCCTTAATATAATGTTGAAGAGTCGTCTGTCATTAAATTGGACGGAAAAGAGGATGGAAAAGTTTCAACTCGTCAGCGAACAACAAACACCAAGTTGTGTTGAGAACCATAGAAAGGTCATTTATCATGACAAGAAATAGAATTAACCTCAAAACGCTACCCTATATCTGGCCGAAACTTGTGAAATAGAGGTCAGACTGATAAGTGTTAGCCAGCTAAAATAAAATAGGTGCAAATCCTGTCCAGGACAGCTTCTCTAGCAAAATGTCGCTATCCACTAGGTCAAACGCATTCCGCAAATCTAAGTTTGCGGCTTCGATTTGTCGACCTATATTTTATTTCGGATGCCTCATAGTTAACAAAGGAAATAATGTTGGTAGTGGAGGAATGACCACATTCCTACATAGTTCCTTTATGTAAATTTGTAACAAGTGCTTAAAAACTTTACAAATTTACATTTATAATCGCGATAGGCGTGTATACTGTGATTTCTTTAGAAGTGTCACTTTTCGGGACACGTGTTACCCATGACATTTGCCAAGTATTTGAAAGTGTCTTTTTTAGTTGACAGGTTATTTATATGGAAAAGAGGTGGTTTTAGAAATACCTACAGTTCCTCAATAACCCATCAGGCCGACTGTGTTTTAGAACGGTTACACGTTGCGCCTTAGCAGCGCGTCAGCAGCGATTCAGTCGCGATGCAGTCGGTAATCACTTATCTTTACGCGCGACTTAACGAGCGATACAATGACGATGCAAACGCGATGCAAATGAGATGAAAGTTTCTAATGGTTGACTACACTACCGTGTCAAACTAAAACACTGAAATATCAAAAACAGCATTTTCAGCTGCGTAATGGATTTTTCGGTTTTTTGTCATTTTTGAGGTTAATAACGTAAAAAGATACATTTAAATTACGTTGTACTTAAGATATTAAAGAAATCTATTTAGCCGTTATAATTTTACCTTTTTTTTTTTTGATTTGAAAAGTATGGTATTTCTATTGAAAAAGGAATAAATTTGTTTTCCCTCGTTAACAGCTGAAAGATTATTGTTGTTATGAAATTACAAAACACTGTATTGAACCTTGTAGTGTTTTGGTTTGACATGATAGAATGTCGTTTTTTATTGTTAAAATTTGAGCCACCACAAATGTTAGTAGAACCCGGCTTCTGAGATATACGTGCGATCTGAGAGTTTTTACTGTTTAGTTTTTAATATTTCATTCAAAAACACTAAAACGTCCAAAGTTGAAAGTCAGAGTACAGATTAGGCCTGGAGTTAGCATATGAGCCAGAATGAGAGAGTCATGAGAAGTCAAAATACTGTAGGTGATTTTACAGTGTATTATTTATTGGTTTGACACGGCAGTACATTGATGTAGTCGCGCGCTTATATCGATGCTATCTTTTATAAATCGGAATTATCGCGATGCAATCGCGTGTTTCAGTTTGTATCGCTGCTAATAGTCGTCGTGTGTAAGCGTTCTAAGGCAAAGAATAGCGCGGCGTAGCGCGTAGATCGGCCACATTTATTTAGTCTGTGTCGAACAACAAAACACGGGTAATAAATAGGTAAAATAGCGACAAGCGTCATTCAGCGACTACCGTTATAAGTGCCTTAGTAACTTTGACAAAGTGGTTTTTAGTCTGTTCCTTATTTACACTTCAAAACGGAAGCTAAAGGCCAGCGCAACCTGGCCGTTACGTCGGTATTATAGGTAGGTTATTATTATACACCTTCTGCGTAGTTGGATGACAAAAATCCGTGGTAGTAACCCGTTTAGCTCATGGAGGTAGTCTCGATCTCTGATGTTTGAAAGCAAAACATAAAATATATTGTAAATGTTGCGTACAAATGTTATTTACAAAGAGCAACCCCTAGAGTTTCTTGCTCATTCTTCTCAGGGGAATCTGCCTTACGAATGTGCGGTAGAGTTTACCCAATGTGATGATTTCAAGTGTAATAATGCTTACCTATGAAATAAAGATTATTTTGATTTTCATTTTCATTTTTGATTTTGTTGGAATACAAATGGGTGATTTTCAAGTTAACTTATATGAGTCCTGTATTAGATATAAATAAACAATAAGGGCAGAGGTATTCTAATTTCCATGATATTCAGTTATTGTTTTTGTGGAAATACTCTACTAGTTTTTATTATTATTGATACAAAGTCGAATAAACGCCAGGAAAAATTTCTTTGTCTCTGGACTCAAGCTCAGGTTCAGTTAGGCAACAGACACAGGTTCAAATCTGTAGCTATAGACATCGTTCTGGCACTTGCGTATCTGGTACCTTTTGCGGTACACATGTAAACCTACTCAGGTTTTTGTGACGCCGCCATGTTGTTTATTGTATATCACGATGTTTACTACCATGATCTTCAATTATTTTTATGAAATTACTCCACTAGTTTGTTATAAAATTATTAATACGAATCTCATTTAAATTTGAAGAAAATATTTCACCTCTAAGTATGACAAATTATGAAAAGGGGAACCGATTTCAATAAAACTTGGCAAAAAGATGTAATTCCACAAACAATTTGACGTTGGTTTTTTATTTATAAAAGAGTTTTATTTATTATCAGTGCATTTTATCTTTAGTGTTAAATTCCCTTCACACGTATACTTTATATTTTGTTACTTTTTATGAATTATATATTTCCGCTCTTTGTCATATTTTTTTATGGAATGCTGTCATAAATGACGTCATTAATCGTCATCGGGTGTCATATGAATATTTCTGTTTAAGAACATTTTGTCTAATACTTGTAAGTACCAATAACATAAAAATATAATTGCGTGGATGGATGTGTATTACCTGCCTAGCCCACGGAAAGACTGTCTTGATGAGACGGTTTATATGACAAAATAAAATCTAATGATTACTTACTTAATTAAAGCTTCAAACAACAAATTACTCCAGCCATTATACAGTCTTTTTTACAACACTAAGTGACGGGGCGAACAAGTCGTGCGCCTGGTGACAAGCGACACGTAAAGAGCTTAGGAGCACTGCTACAGCGCCCGTCACCCTGAGACATAAGTTGACAAGTCCCATGTGCCTGTAATTTCACCAGCATCCTTTCACTTTCAAACCGAAACGCAGTAATGTTCACATTACTGCTTGCCGGCATAAATAGGTAAGGTGGCAGTACTTCCCTGGACGAACTCTTTCACAAGGAGCTCTATTGCTACTAAAAGTTAATGGTTCATTATGTATTTCATTATGCCATATTAAAAAAAACCGTTTTCAGTTTTTTTTATTTTTTTTATTTTTTTTTTTATTGTGACTCGGCAAAATGACTGCACCGCGCCTGATGGGAAAGTGCGAATACAGTCCAGAGATGAGAGTAACGGATGGAAAACACAAATATCTTCACTCCGTCACTATCATTTTGCCGGTCTGGCCAAATGCTTCTTCACACTACGTTTGAAGGACCCGATGTTATAGAGGGGAGGGAATACATGCGCCGGGAGTTGGTTCCACAATTTGATGGTTCGGCATACAAACGTATTGCCAAACTTTTTAGTGCGGTACGGTATTGAACTGACCGTCCATCTGTGGTAACGCAGTCCGGCACGGGTGGTCCGCTGATGGAAAGGAGAGGAAGGGATAAGGTTGAATAACTCTTCAGAGCACTCACCGTGGTACAGGCGATAGAATACGCTAAGAGACGCTATATCTCTGCGAAGCTGTAACGACTCCGCATGCTCAGTTACATGAGGATCGTTGACAACACGGAAGGCGTAGCGCTGCAGTCCATCTAGGGCATCGAGCAAGTACTTGGCAGAGCCGTCCCAAAGGTGCGAACAGTACTCCATGCTGCTTCGGACCTGAGCTTTATACAACAGGTATCGCAGCTCTGGAGTAAAAAATCGGTGCACCTTGTTCAGGATGCCAAGCTTGCGCGACGCGGTACAGATGACGCTCTCGATATAATCTTTGTTGCTCATGTCCTTCCGGATGCTCATCCCCAGCAGGCTGAGCTTGTCCTGCAGCGTCAGCGTTGTACCCTGAAGATGGGGAAGTGGAAGGAATGGGGATTTTTTGGAGCTGAACGCGCATACCTGGGTTTTCTTGGCGTCAGTACAATTCTTTATTGATACAACATTCAAAAAAAAGAAACTGACCCGCGGCACCCATTACACCATCACGTGCCGGTAATCCAGAGGCTAAAGCCATAGCATAATTAAAGAAGTATACCCTCCGGACGGGGAAACTAAGCACACCCGAATAGGTCTGTGGAAGGAGAGATGCCCCACGGCGTCACTCATCCCGCTGTCGGAACACCGGAGGGATCCTAGGCACGATCTACCTTGGCAAACTTGGAAGTCCCTAAAAATGATACCTAGACAATGCCATGCAATAAAAAAATCTTTTGTCCTGCCCTGCGTGTCCCTACACCTGCACACGTGAGGACCTGTACAACGCCACTGATAATGCTGTCTCAGTCGGTAAGTACTGATCCTCACAAATATAAACGTGAGAGTCGACATGCCAAGAAGAAGATTTTCAATTCTAGAGAAGTACATGTAGTTTAGAAGCGGTGGTAGCCTAATGGTTGCCATTACCGTCTTTCAAGCTGAGGTCGTGTTTCTATGGAAAATACGTGACTTTCTTTCCATACATTCCACAGACATTCAATTTTTGTAATGGAATACAAGAAAGAGATTACTCTCAGTCTCTGCTGTATGGCGCATTAGTTCCTTTGCCTTTTCCAATGGAAAAAGAGTACCAAAAAAAGGTATAGAATGTCTGTGGTACTTTCTTTTCAAAACCGGTTTTCGTAATGGCGACAGTTCGTCTGCGTTCGGTTCGGTAATGTAACGATTCGTTAACAAGTGTAATTAATGTGTTAATGATGTTGCGGGGAAAGGAGTAGGTATGTGGTAGTTTTTCTATTAAGGACCCTAAAAGTGGTCAAGGTATTCACGCCTGGATTTTGGATATTAATGTTCGGGATATCGATAGTAGAAATAGGTCCATGAAATGTCGCAATCTGATGTTATATAATCTATTGTCATGAAACCTTGGTCCCTAGTTTATTTGTTTGCCAAGGGTCATTCAGGATTACCCGGGGGATTTATTTAGGCCTGAACCCTTTTCATGCTGCTTTATTAACTATAATAATGAAGTAGGTTTTGCCAAAAGTATCTTGATTAAAGAAGTGAATTTCTAACTATTAGAATTTCTGTAGCGTGTTGTTTTTAGCACAAAATTAAATGCAGATAACGGTGCAGTTCAGTGTATAGTATCGACATATTGGTTTCCGGTTTCTGAACCTGTATTCCAGACCCCGGTTCTGTATCATTGCCGGCGAATATCGCCTTTGTCAATTAAATATCCATAACATATCTTTAGGCTATGGGAGAATCTAACATACATCCCTATATTTAAAAATAATAATATGTTTGACAACATAACAGGCCTAATTATTATACTTGTGGAGAAAACGAGTGGCGCCACGTGGTTGCTAGGTATCGGTATATCCAACCCGCATGATCTAAAAGGGAAACACCGAAAAAAAAGTACGTACATCTATAGGCGAAGAGATTCGGCAAGTCTGGAAGTAGCGAGAGGTTTATGTGGTATTTTTTATTTTGTACACTACCAGTGTTGTTCCAAGGAACTCAAGCCTTAGATTAAATATTCAAAAGGCCGATACCAACCGTCCGCCGCCGCCTTAGCATACAAAAGTCTGTTTAGTAGCAGAAGAACTCCTTGTAATGCTGCCGTTAAGCAGTAATGCGAGCATTACTGCCTCCGGTTTTGAAGGGTAAGGGTGCTGGTAAAATTACAGGCATATGGGGACTTGTCAACTTATGTTTTTTTTTATAACGTCAAGTGTCGCAAAGATCTGAAGGTCACTGCCACTGCGCCCGTCACCCTGAGTCATAAGTCCGTGACTTCAAAACCGGAACGCAGTAATGCTAAACATTAAACAGACATAGGTAAGGTGGCAGTACTAACCTGGACGAACTCTTTCACAAGGAGCTCTACTGCAACTAAAATGTCTCAGGGTGACGGGCATAGTGGCAATGCTGAGGGGATCTTTGCAATATAAAGCTCTGAGTGTACTACAACTATCTTGGATATTCGCTTACCATCAGACGCAAGACTTGTTCATACCGTCGCTTGGTATCATGAAAAAAAGGGTTATGTGTTGTTAGTTCAGCGCACACTACCTCTGTCATCAGCAGTGGTCGGAACAGGGTGTTCCAAATGAGCAGTTATATGTCTACTTGTAAAAATGCAAGGAGTGACATGGAGTGGTTAAAAGCTCCAAATAATAATTAATTATTTTTAACGAATTCCGGATTACCGGAAATAGTTTCACTACATCGTAGGATAAACCTGTTCACGTAGACAGCTGAAATTGGATTTTAAAGTAATTCTAGCGGTGCCATGTAAAAAGTTTAGTAAATGACTAACCTTTCACCAAAGTAAATATTTTTTATGAGCTACAAGCAAAAATCTTGCATCAGTTTTCTAGGTCAGTAGTTTTATCCTACAATGCAGTAAAACTACTTCCGAAAATCCGAATTCGAAAAAAGGTATTATTAATATTCATTAGTCGTTATCATTAAAATGTACCAAAACCTGATTACGATAGATTATATAAAAATAGCTTTATTTTGTGTCCACAAACAGGGTAGGTAATTGTAGAATTACAACATAATTTGGAGCTGTCCCTGAAAAACGAAAATCAATATCACAGGTAACTGGGTCTCCATCCCCGGGGATCTAATTTCTTATAAGAAAGTTATAAGGCATTAGATTCCCGATTTAACACAGTTTCAAGAGGAAACAAAATTATAGAGGGAGCCTTGAAAAAGTAGGTAGGGACTAGAGATGTGCGCCGATTGTAAAATCGTTAACGGTGACTGTGTTTGATGGTTTTGCTATCGGGGCGTGATCGACGTGTCAGATATTTTTCAGGTGTTTAAAATTGTTTAAGTGGACCTTTGTAAGTCATTCTTGACGTTTTACACTACTTATAGTATAGCAGGTTTATAGGTTTTGATACTCAAAACAAACAATTTAGAGAAGTTTGTAAAAAACAATCACATAAAAATAAGGGCTCTTAATTTAAATCCAGTATGAAAAGGATGTACGAAGATAGTATGTAATCCATTTGTAAATTAATATGAATATTGCCTATTTCTGCCGCCAAGCGGTAATATCAGCATTGCTGTGTTCCGGTTTGGAAGGGTAAGGGTGCTGATGAAGTTGTAGGCACATGGGACTTGTTAACTTACGTCTTGGGGTGACGGGCGCAGTGGCAGTGCCCCTCAGATCTTTGCGATTTAAAGCTCTGAGTGGCGCTGCAACCGTTATGGACAGGCGTGTAGCTCGCCATCAGGCGCCCGACTTGTTCGTCCCGTCACTTGATATTGTAAAAAAAAAATGTATAATCTCAGTACCGAGTACTAAAAAAAAACTAACCTCAAAAGTTCGTGGAATTACATTTATTTGCCAAATTTTATTCAAATCGATTGCCGGAAACCGGATTCATTCCCTAGTTTGCCACCTTTAGTGGTGAAATATTTTCTTCAAATTTAAATGGGACTAAGGTACCCCCTTTCCAACAAAAAAAGAATCATCAAAATCGGTTCACACATCCGATCGCTGAGTTATCGCGTAACAAATGTGTGTTATTTTTTGTATGTACAAAAATAAAAATACAATCAAATTCAGAACCTGATCCTTTTTTTTGAGGTCGGTTAAAAATAAGAACAGCCGGAGAAAATGTTACGCATATGCGGCGTCGACAAGCGCCCGATGGCGACTGGGCAGCGAGTGGCGTGACGTGTCGTTAAACTGCTAGGCAATTTTCAAATTTTGAAATAAATATGAATTTAACAGTGAACAGGGTTTCAGTTGAAAACCAAGATTTAGCAAGTTCTCTGTTTTCAGGATTTTATATGATTGGATAAAATACATCCTATCGTGTAACAAATTAGCACATTTTTTAGACAATACCCATAGGTGTATTGTATATTTTTTGTGAGACCGTTATGTACTACTAAAGATTTAAAATTGGTTTAGCAACACAGTTTTCTCCGCTTCTCCTACAGTGCCTCGCCCTAAGTGGCAACGAGAGTTACAAGTACAACAAAGAGATGAAAGAAGTGTTATTGTGTACGTTCTTAGGTATTTTTAAGAAAAGTTTTTTCCCCGAGGTTTTATATGTTTGAAGCTTCACGTAAAGCTGTCCTCATTTATTTTAATTGCTTCCGTTCTGAGCGAACACGTGTTGTGCAATGTAATATTGAAATAAAATGAAATCGAAATAGAATACGACCAAAATTAATGTAATTATGATTCCTTGGAACTTGATTAACACAAAAAATTTAGCTTATATATAGTCCCACTGCTGGAAACATGCCTCTTCTCACAATGGGAGGGTTTGGCCTGTTTCTCACGCGAGTCCAATGCTGATTAGGAATTTCACACACAACATTAACTGCCTCCGTGGCCGAACGGTTATCATGCTGATCTGCCACGCTGAGGTTCGATTCCCGGGTGGGGAGAAATATTTATAAGTATGGCCAACATTTACTTCTCTCGTGAGTTTGGGTGTAATTTGTGGCTGTCTATGTGTGTCCATGGCAATCTCGACACAGGGTTTCCTTAGTGTTTATATGTGTGCATTATTTATTTGTTTATTAAATATAGGAAATGAAACTATTTTTCTGGATTTAAATGGCATATAACTGCCTCTATGGCCGAACGGTTACCATGCCGGACTGCCACGCAGAGGTCCCAGGTTCGATTCCCGGGCCGGGAGAAATATTTGTATGGCCTACATTTATTTCTCTCGTGAGTTTGGGTGAAATTTGTGGTTGTCTATGTGTGTATCCATGGTACCCACAACACAGGGTTTCCCTAGTGCGGCGCTATCTATGTTGAGTGTGTGCGATATTATAATTTATTATTATAATTATCCGTAAAAAAGTCCGTAAAGTAAAAAGAAGTCCGTTATCAACAGTTAAAAACATCCTAATTTCAACAGGGAAGATGGTTTCTCAGTACCACCAGTTTGGGATCCAGTATTTCCTCTAATGAAAAATCCCAAACAGACATAAGACTGCAGTACTAATTAATACGTTTTAGTTTATTCTAATTTCTATTATTAACGAATAATAATAATAATAATAATAATAACGTTTATTCCTCCACAAAAATACGTACATATAGTTCTTAGTAATTTAAGATACATGCAATAACTTATTTTTGGGAGCTGGTGCTTGTTAAAGGCTTAACGCCTGTACTACAAGTCACCAGGCTCTCACCCTTGGAAATTACACATGAAAATCTTAAGGTATTACTAAGATTAATTGTTTATAAAGGAAAAACCTTTAAACAGTGAAAAAATACATTTGACATTATTGAACTATATACACCTAAAAGATCAAAGTTAAATTAAAATTAAATGTAAAAACTTTTTTGCACGTAAAAGATATTTGACTATGAGTGCGTGTTGTATTATGTGTGTGTGTGTGTGTGTGTGTGTGTGTGTGTGTGTGTGTGTGTGT
>NW_020653711.1:2053684-2073961 GCF_003589595.1 Hyposmocoma kahamanoa
GTGTGTGTGTGTGTGTGTGTGTGTGTGTGTGTGTGTGTGTGTGTGTGCGTGCGTAGTTACGGATATAAATATACATATACATATAGAGATCCTACTCTACCCAAAGCTCCAGAAATAAATAAATAAATAAATAGGTCCTTGAGTCATGCAATCGGATGAAGCAAAGCTTCAGTTTCATCGTAATTGAATCCTTGCAGCCAGTTTGCCAACTTCTTTTTACATTCGAACTTATTTAGTTGAAAAATGTTTAGTTTACGGTGGAGTGCATTGTACAGAAAACATCCCAGGAAACAGAAAAATCTATGAGTGAAGGCAGTCCTGAGACGGTCAAAAGTAGCCACTATGCAATGTCGTCTATTAGATGCGCTGTCGTATGGAGTGAGGGAATGTTGCTTCAAAACAGTCCAGAGAACGAATAACTGTCTAACAGTTAGAACTTGACAGAAAGAGTAAAGATCTCTCGCTGGGAACCGGTAGGGTTTGAAGCAGGCAACCTTTAGTAAAGCTCTTTGTGCTCTTTTTATAAGAATAAAATTACCTTTAGCAGCCCCACCCCAACTAGTAATGCAATAGGTTAGTAAACTTTGTACTAAAGCAACATTTTCATGATGTTGGCGTCTGCCACATGTCGAAGATATTTAAAAATATAAATTATATATAAAATAAAAATACATCGAAATACGTCGAATCTATTTCTGCAGCCTAATGTGAGCTTTACTGCGTTCCGGTTTTGAACATAGATATAGGTAAAAAGGGTTTTGGAGGTCCCTCAGATCTTTGCTATTCAAAGGTCTGAGTGACACTGTAAATGTTATGGACAGACGTGTCGCTTAACTTGTCTAGTTCGTCCCGTCACTTGACGTCATAAACAAAATCTCGTAGGTAACTAATTTAAGAAAGAGTTTTGATAAATTACCAATTTACATGCGAAAAGTTAATAAAGACGAGAATATTCCTAAGATCTAAATGACATTACTTGCAAAGCAATAGAAAACTATAATAAGCACACAGGGATTTCTGCTGAAAATATTTCATTTTCCTTTGCTAATATGGTTATTTGTAATCGGGTTATTTGTAAAATATGAACAAATACGCAGGACTGTATTACTAACATCATAAATAATTAATTTTGATCCAATATATTTAAAAATCCACTTTTTTATTCCTAAGAAATTGGTATTTATACAATGATACATAAGTACTAAAACCTTTTGGATGTAACTACTTTCTACTACGTAGATTGCATCATTTTGCTTTTAGTTTTTGGTAATCGAAACGATTAATGTAATAAAATTATTGAATCTAAATTTCCATTACAGAATCAATTTACAACAAAATTAAACCATTACCGGCCGAAATCCCACTGGATATCTCATTAAATTCCTGCTAACTTAAAGTCAAATTACTGCCATTTGTTAAGGGCGTAACGAGATTCCAGAATCACCCTTTCTTAAGGGTTACCTTGACCTGAAAGATTAAGTGTAACGTAAGAACACGCAACGCGGACGTTGCGTCAGCGTTGCGTCGTCGCACCGCAACACCCCTCCCTACTTCGTTTCCAGGCCCCTTATCCGATGCGCACGCGTTCCGTTACCGCGCGCTGTTCCAACGCACATTATGACATGTCATTCTGATTTTATTATGAAAACTAACACGGTTATCACACATTATAATATAAAAGTAACGGGACTTACTCGCGTAGTATTTTAGTCGGAAGTCTTCGGAAGTCGGAAGTCGGAAGTCGTCTCTATAGTGCGGGAGAAGTATTTTGTGCCCCGCAAAATCCGAGAGGCTATTGAAATAAGTAGGCGACCAAATTTTAATAGAGACGGAGGCTAGAGCTTGCCATCGACCTGGAAGCCGTGTCTTCATGGCGCTCGGTACGCAGCTGCAGATGTTAGTGGTAACGATGTGGTGAGCTCTGTGTGCTGGACTGTTCCCGACAACAATCCTACGGACAGCAGTAGCGAAGGAGAGTTCCAGGACGCGCTGACGCAACGTATCAGCCTTCCGAGTTCCCCACTGCGGACTGCGTCATTGGCGCGCGCGCAGAGAGCCGCAGCGTGCAGCGCTAGACGTGACGCGGTCGCGAACGTTGCACTCAACCCGTTAAGAAGACCATCGATTATGGTCGAAACTAGTCGGACCGCTTCCGACTAAAATACTACGCGAGTAAGTCACGTTACTTTTATATTATAATGTCATTCTAATTTATATGTAATACAACGCAGTTGCGTCAACACAGCGCCGATGCAACGCCCGCGTAGCTCCCTACGCCGGCGCCGCTTGCTTTCGCACCGCAGCATCCCTCCCCGCTTCGTCTCCTGACACCTTGGCCGTTTGAACGCACTATGTGGCATGTAGTTCTAATTTATATCTAGTACAACGCAGCGTCACCGTTCACACGCATCGTGTGGCATCGCTCTTATTGCGGTTACGTTTCCATTACTTTTTAGATTAACGTTGAAACTATGGCCAACGGATCGGTAATAACGTATTCTCTCATTTCTGTATAGAAAATAACTAAGAATGCTCGGCATTACGTAACTGAAAGTTCTGTGATGGATTGACGGGATCTTCTTTGAATGGAAATATAATGATGTCATTTGGGCGAAATTCTTTTTTTATGTTTATGGTACCAATTGACCGAACGAACAAGTCGTGTTCCTGGTGGTAAGCGACACGCCTGCCGATAACGTTTGTAGTACCATTCAAAGTTTTAAATCGCAAAGTTCTGACGAACAGGACAGCCAATGGGGCTTGTCACCCTGCGACAAAAGTTAATAAGTCCGATATGTCTGTAATTTCATAAGCACCCTTATCCTTCAAAACCGGAACAGTGGCAGAAATGGTATAGCGGCAGTACTTTTCTGAACGCACTCTTTCACAAAGACCTCTACTGCTACAAAATGAGAGAGCGACCGAGTGGAAAATAGGCACTGAGTTTCGGTATGTCTTACCATCTCTGTTTACGATCAGAATTAAATTAAATGAACTGGAATCGCTGGTGGTCGTTGTACAATGAATTTTCTTATTTGAGACCAAATAATTAGGCGTGGTTGTTAAAAAAAAAACAAAAGCAAAACATAAATAATATTGTCGACTTTCGGTTCGTTAGTTGATAGAAAAAACAAATGCGATTAAGATTCGAAAAAATAGTTGTTTTTTAGTTAATTTGTAGCTACTACGAAGGTATAAGAACTCGATATGTAACAACAAATTATTCTCATTTTCTTCTTCTTGGAGTTTCTCTCGTATCAGAGGTTGGGCAATATCATGAGAGTCCTAAATTTAGAGGCAAAAGTGCCACCTTCTTCTGAAATTCCGGTTTTATTTGGTTATTTAGCCCTGGATTATAAACTGAAGAAATTTGTTCTTATCATTTTTCATGGCATAGCCCCAGTATGATGTCTTCCTGCCCTTAATGATGTTCACAGGCTCCACCTTTTCTGAAAAGTATTTTACACTTAAACACGACTTTTCGACGCTCAAACAAATTTTGGATTTTGCTTTCTCATCAAGCTGATTTTTAACCTCGGGCTTTGGTAGTGTCGTCTCTGTCGTAACCGCGTATATAGTATATCTACAAATCTTCTTGTATTAATACATTTTTCATAACAAATTTCCATTCGGCGTAATTCACACGACCGCATAACTTTTCTTGAGAAAAATTATTATAATTATTTCCGGACATATTGAAGATTACGTTGCTTTAATTGTGCGGAACCATAACCTAATAGAACACAAATTATACACAAATTTAGGATATAAAATATACTTTTAGCAGAGTTGACATAATAAGAGAAGAATTACAGCAGTAGAAAAAAGGTAAGATAAAACCAACAAGCAGACAGCCTGGATTACAATTTAATGAAATCTCCAACAGTAAGGCATATACTTACATACCTTCCTAAGGCTGCGTGTACATTCAAATTACATGTGAAGTGATTCAGACCCAGACTATACTATTCCTATGATCAAATAAACGCTCAGTGTATTATAATGAATATATTACATTAAAATTTAACGCTATAATTATGTTCTATATGACCACTATCTAGAAAACTATTATTAATAACTAAATTTTCATACAAAACTGAGGGCATACTTGTTTAAGCTTGAAGCATGTAATACATTTTAATTGTAACATTGGGCATTTAGCCCTGTTTTTCCATTGTAGTTCGCTGGTTCTTAGAAGGTTAAATATGTCTGTGGCTTCGTACAAGAAAAGTCTAGGTCCATATTATTTACACATTTCTTATACAGCGTCTGCGCGTTCATTACCATGCGTGTCATGTTACCGTTACATTATAAATTCGTAATGTTGGTATAGGTACTATAGTCACGCGTGATCATACACCAAAAGTGCTTTTATCGTATGAAAATTACAAAAATAATACGAAATACATGAAATAAGTTATGCATGTGTGAAATTTTATAAGTCTCCTATTCAAGCACAAAAAGTTATCGATACATTTTGTTCGTAGAATCTATTTGTCTAATGGTGCGAATTCACTATAAGGTAAAATCCATATCACAGTGGGAAAGACGTTAAAACAATCAACGATTCTTAATAAAATTAATACAAAATCAATAACGATCACGAATAATAGACAACACTAAAGCCACATAATTCGAGAGCCGTGACGCGGTGCCTTTCACGAACAACGTTTATTAGGTTGTAAGAGAATATTACGTCAATATTCCAGATTTAGTCAATGTTCATAAAGGCAACAATAATTCGTAGTTATGTGTGGATTAAATGAAACAGCCAATGTTACGAAGCGATACAAACTTGTTAAACAGAAAATACCTTAAATAATAAAACGTTTAGCATTTAGTCAGCAATAGTGAAAGGGTTTGTCCAGGGAAATTCTGCAACCTTACCTATTTCTGCCGCCAAGCAGTAATGTGAGCATTACTTCGTTTTGGTTTGAAGGGGTAAGGATGCTGGTGACGTTACAGGCACATGGGAATTTGTCAACTTATGTCTCTGGGTGACGGGCGCAATGGCAATGCGCTTCAGATGTTTGCGATTTAAAGCTCTGATTGCCACTGCAACTGTTACGGACAGGCGTGTAGCTTACCATCAGGCGACATGTCTCTTAGCTTTAAATCGCAAAGGTCTGAGGGTCACTGCCACCGTGTCCGTAAGGTGGCACTTGCCTAAACGAACGTTTGAAGAGGTCAGGCGTAGAAGTAGATATACATGATTAGTTGCACAAGAAAGAGTTCGTTCAGGATGTACTGCCACCAAACCCACGTCTGCTGACAAGCAGTATGTGAACATGACTGCGTTGAAAAGGGTGCGGCTGCTGTAGAAACTACTGACGCAAAGGACTTTTCAAGTTCGTCTCAGGGTGACGGGTGTTGTAGTAGTGTCCTTCAAGACAGAGTTTATACGGAGCCAAGCGAATCGATTGCAGCCTTAAAACTCAAAATTCGTTTTACGAAAGTCACTACTTTGTCAAAAAGTGTTTTTAATCACTTTGATGAAAGAATCGTGGTGGACATATAACAGATATCATTTTTCGTTCATAATTGCTAAATCTTACTTTTTTTAATACAATAAAAATTTGAATTATTGTCATATAAATTTATTGTTTTATTTTGATTTACAAAACAAAGTTCTTGTTGAAAAACCCTTTATTAAGAAAGTACAATTGACGTATGACGTATATACCTGTGTTTAATTATACCAAGAGTACGAATTTGCTAACAGGCTAACAAGTTGAATACGTTAGTACATAGCGCATTCAGCTCTTGCTACATCAACGGTTAGCGGGTGTCGGCTTGTGTGGAATTCGTAACTACCCGCATCCCTTATCTAGTTTGAGCTCGTTTATTGAATACGATCGATGTTAGATACGGAACTAGAATACGCGTCAGCCCGCAATTTTTAACCGACTTCAAAAAACGAGGTTATCAATTCGACTTTTTTTGTGCAAGTTACTTGATTACTCCGGCTTGATTTGTGAACCGATTTTGAGGATTCTTTTTTGTTAGAATGAAGGTACTTCAATATTGGTGTCATTTAAATTTGAAGAAAATACTCCTATACCTTTAGGAGTGGCAAACTAGCGTATGAAACTTGGCAAATAGATATAATTCCACGAACTTTTGGGGTTGGTCTTTTTTTTAAATAAAAAAGTTATAACATATTGTTGTCTATTTTAAACTATTTTTAAAGTAGTCGTAGGAAGCAAAATTCACTTTCTCCGCCGTAATATTAGACTGGAATCACTATAGGAATCTTTAGACTTTCAATGAAGAAACATTTTTTTATAATATCAAGTGACGGGACGAACAAGTCGTGCGCCTGATGGGTAGCTACGCGCCTGTTCATAACCATAGCATGCGCATATTTTAGCTAACTTATTTCGATGCCTTTCTTTCTCAAGCACGTATCTCATAAAGAAGAATTATTCAGGAGGTGGCAAAACTTTCTATATATTTAAAATTTCTTACCAAAGGCGTTAGTTTGGATGCATTACTTTAACGATAGGTAAAAACCAGTGTGTGAATATGAAGGAAATGTGTAGTGAAATCAGCGTGCAAAATTTGTATATACAATGCCTTTTTGCATTTCAGTTACGTTGTGCTTTAAAACAGTAAGGCGACAATTTACCTTTTAAAATATTTAGGGAACCACAGCTGTGCTGCCCCCCTTGTCGTAACTAACGTAATCCACATTTAAAAAAAAATTGATATATTAACATATAATCTGGCATGTCTACAAACCCTTATAAACGGTTTTTTTACATCTTCTTTCGTTTCAATTTCACTATTACGTAAATCAGCGCAAGTTGACATTTTTAGTATAACCTCTTAAGACCCAGCAAACTACAATGGGTAAAGCGCTAAATGCCCAATGTATATTCAAATATACTAAATAAAATTACCTACATACTTCAGACCCAAGTAAGTACACCCTCGCTTTTGTATGAAAACCGTACTTGTTTAGATAAACTTTTAAGGCGCTAAATCGATATTTTAATTATAATCTACGCTGTACATGTGTTAAAACGTAATCATAAGAGTAATATTGTCCGAAGCTGAATCAATTCACACATTATGCATTGTTTGATGTACACGGGACCTTAGGAGGATAAAAAACCTTAAGGTGCCAATATCTCGAAAGTTACCAAAATGAAAATTAGTTATGACAAGAAGAGTTTTGTCGTTCTCTACATCTATCGTCTCTCTCTTACTTTGACAAAATTCTATGAACTATGGAGATTTGAATTTTAAGTTATTGAATGTCACGATGTTTGATCACCACGATATTCAATTATTTTTGTGAAATGACTCCACTGGTTTGTTATAATTATTAATACAAAGATCGAACACTTGGAAAAAAACCTTCGATCCGGCTGGATTCGAACCAACGTCTTCCAGGAAACCGTGCCAAATGCTATGCCATTGCCACCTAAGCAACGGAACGAACTAGCGGAGCTTACGAATTTTTCTATGTGCTTGTTAATTAAATGTTACTTAAATTTTTCTATGTTTGTAACGACTTTTGAGAAATCTATTTCATAAATGAGATTTGATTTACGAGGTCTTTCCGACATCTGTGAATTTTAATGTGTTGTATAAAGTGAATATCACTAATCGTAAAGTTTGATCCAAAGTAAGATCAAGCGACAGTACCATGAAACTGAATGCATTATACGAAAGTATCGCTCATTCTTTATTCATGGCTTACTAAAGGAGGATCACAAATGTACCTTTCCAAGTAAAAGTCGCAATATATTACGAATCTATATATTTGTACGAAATTCATACAAAATAAAAATAATTGATTTTAAAATAAATTATATGCATATTCTGATTACGAAATGACTTAATTGTGGAAGGAAACGTCCCTGTTTATGCATCTACTTATAGCTGTGGTATTTTTGCAGTTTCTAATGGCATAATTAGGCATTTTATGTTTCGACTAAATGTTTGACTACTTAAACGGCCGGGCGCGCTCTGAACGCGTAGCAGCGGCAACTAAGGCTCAATTTATATTGTGGAGGAAAGGAATGGACGCGAATTTTTGTAACTATATTGTGCATAACATAAAGAACTTTATGGTGAATTGTGTAACGTACTAACTATAGATGCGAGCCAGAATTTTACGCGGAATGCGCCGAGCATTCTCGAGCATGCGTGAGAATTCCGCGCATGCACGAGAATGCTTGAATATCTTTACAAAAATTCGTTTCCATTTCGTTCCGCCGCAATAAAAATTGAGTAGTAGGTACACTTGCGGCGGCAGTTGATTAGAAGTAGATGTCTACACTTGCGGCGTCTATTTAGATAATATATATGGTCTGTGGCGCCGCCTGCCCGCTTTATTTTTTTTCCATCCTCTAATAGCGGTTACACACGGTGACTTTTATCAGCGATGCAAACGCGATGTAAACGCGATGCAGTCGCTAATCGTTTACCTTTATACACACGCGCGATTTTAAACAGCGATGCAAACGCGATGCAAGCGCTCCACTGCATGATACAAACGCGTGATTGCATCGCTACTCTTGGAATTTAAAGGCGATTACATCGATGCTGTCGCGCGTTTGCATCGATACAATCGCGCGTTTGTATCGATGTAGGCGCGCGTTTGCATCGATACAATCGCCTATAAATCGCAATTGTAGCAATCCAATCACGTGTTCCACGAACGCGCGTTTGCGTCTCCGTCCCCGGTCTCCAACCTAGGAGGGCGGAGGCCCGCAACTCCGTGTAACCCGGTTTCTACCTTCTTCATTGCACACCACACCACACCACACCACCACTCTACTCATCTACATAATAACAACACTCTCAGGTTCTTTTAATATAAACTTATTGTTATACTTTATCATTCTCCATTCTTTGATTGCATACCTTTCGAACTTCTAGTCCCTCCACCCCCACAAGCTTAGTTCGTCGTTTCTCTATTAATTAAATAACAACACTTAATATTAGCTAAGTTTGGTAAATCTTCTAAAGGGTGCTTTTGTAAAGCACATTACGTAAAAAATAAACAAAATCCTGTTACATTACGTTTGAAGTGATAATTGGCTCCGATATATTAAAAAATATTTCTGTAAGATATACCCACATTATATTCGGCAACTGAATCCGTATCAGTAATCAATTATTGTGTTATTAATCTAGACTTCAGCCATTGCACGTATTATATGTCGCACGTCACTTGCATAGCTGTTCAAATAAACGATTGTTTATTTGGATTGCCGAGTTTGGAATGGAAAATATTTTGCAAAGACTGCGTAGGTATTGGAATTTTTGTTGATGTTTGTTGAAACGAAAATGTTAAAGGTTATTCCAACAACAAATTTGCCCTTTTCATTCTTACGAAACTTCTACCATCTTTGGTAGAAGTTTCGTTTGTCGGTTCGACCTGTATGACATTTGGTTGAATAATGTTGCTACTTAAAATTCAAAATCCATCAACTCGCTAAAAATAAAAGCTTAACATTTACAACATTTACAAAATGGTTGTAATTTTTCTTTCAAACTAATTTAAAAAGGTTCTCTCCCAAATTGCGCTACGAGTTTGACCTTTAATTAACAAAATTGTTATAAAAAGATACAAATAACATATAATAAACATAAAGGAAAAGGTACACAGTTTTCTGCTGTTCATTTGCTATTCAGATCACATTTCAGGGATGGTCATCGGTTCATGTGGGTAGGACATGTTACACTGCATTAAGAGCCTATACCATCGAGTATGGTCTATACAAACTCAAATGGCTTTGGTTGATTCCGCATTAAAGTGAAAAAGTTGAATCAACCACTCTGGAAAAAATATGTGATGGTGTGTGTGATGTGTCCTTACACCGTCACTCTTGTATCTTATATATTTTTTTATTTTACATATATTTAAATTTTAAATTTGAATTGTTCCATCTTCCTTCTCTTTCTCATTTTGTTTTCGTACCACGTTCACTCCCAACTCGACCGCCACAACAGTCAGAGCTGTTAATAAGCTAATCATGTATAATAATTTATAAGTCTACACCCTTCATGTATTTATTTCTGTAATTCAGTTTCTCGGCCCATTTAGGGCCTTTCTTTAAACTTTACTTCTTTAATAAATTTTGTGGACCGGAAGTTTCCCATTTCATTGCCGTGAACCTGTTCACGGCTATTTAGGGTTACAACCCTTTCAGATATGTACCAAAATTGAGTATAATATATACGAAGTACTTACTATACAGTGTGAAAACACGATTTCTAAAAATTTTCGCGATAGAAAAAGAACACAAACTTAACATGAAATTTTACAAGAAAACCGTTGTATTCAATAGGTACTTTACATACATTAATATATTTTTTTTATATCATCTGAATAGAACACGTATAGTATACAATATACATTTTCAAATGGCTTTAATTCATCATTTGCAAAAAAAATCTATTCTAAAATAAAGCCAGTGTCCCTGCCGACCCAAGCAAAATGAACCGTACCAGTACGGTAAAAAATTGAATTCGAGCTGAGGTAGTATCGAGTCTTAATGGGTTTCTTTTTGTTGCAGCATTGTCCAGAAGCGGCCCTGGTGTCAGCCCGAGTTCTCGCAGCCGAGGGCACGCCAGCAACTAGGTCAGCGTCAGGCGTGGAGCGTCGACCTTCAGCACCTCGCCCGCCACTTAACAAACGAGGATCAGGGTCTTTACTGTCGCAATCACCGCCACAAACACCGAGGTAAGTTTAACGTTGACATGAAAATATCTGATGTTTTTGTTCCAATTCCTAAACATTCAACTCTCCCAAGAGTTGAAATTGAATAATTAAAAGTCTATTTATTTTTATTTATTTAATTATTTATTGTACAGAAAAAAATTAAATGCATTTAGTAACAAGGAAAGTACAAACAAAAGGCCTAAATACAGGAGACAATAATTATAATAACGGGTTTACGTGCACTACAGAACAAAATTATGAATAACAAAAAAAAAAAACAAAAACATTAAATTATTAAAATCATATAAATACTTAAATAAATACATATTTCGTACTACAATACCTATAAAACGGATGCAACAGTCGATAAAAAGTACTCCTTAACTGCTATTTTGAAAATTGCTAAAGATTTACTATCATGAACGAGAAATGCATTCCAAAGTCTGACCGCATGAACAGTGAAGGAGTGAGATTAAAAACCGGAGTTGAAGGATGGAAAAGATAACTGGGACCTAACCAGAGAGCGATGCTCTGATAATTATTAACATGCTGTTAGATTACATTTTTGTTTATTGATAACAAATGAATATATACATTCTGAAGCCAGGCATTGTAAGATCACGCGGGTATCAAATTCGTTCTTTTCTCAACCCTGCAAAATGGAATGGTATATTTCCTTAGCGCTATAACATGGGGTTTTTCAAAAAGAGAGGCGACAAGGCTCTTAAAGCTCGGCAACGCAGCTCCTTTGGTGTTACAGATGTCCACCGCCCATCAAGTGGATCGTCTTTTTTTTAATGTGTAATAGACACACGCTTGGCCACAATCTCACCTGATGTTAAGCGACGATGTGACCGACGATGAGACGCGTTTGCCTAAAAAATGTCTATTCACTCTAGCCTTGAATAGTCCCAAATTATACTTTACGGGAAACACAGATAGAGGAGTATTCCATTCCTTTGCCGGACACATCAAAAATGAGGAAGCAAAGCGGTTAGTGCGAATAGGCGGTATATCAACGACATAAAGATCGAGTGTTTCGAACCTTCTAGTCGACCGAAGAAGAAACGGTGAGGGTGGAACTAAATTCAAAAGTTCCTGCGCACACTCCCCGAAATCTATCCGATAGAATCTGTTTTATCCGGTGAAACTGCTCGCTTAACTGTATAAATGTTTAGGTAGCCTTTGGACACATATACATACAGTCGGTATATGTATTGGTACTATAGGTTGTATAATCAAGACAATGTAATTTTCGGTACAAGGTCCTTGAAGATGTTGTTAATATTACCTATATTATTAGATATAATTAATACGTTCTTGGCGTTTGTGATTTGCCCTATTATTTTAAAATGATGTCAATGTTTATACATGTTAAAATGTTTTTCATGTTATTGTCGTCCATACGGTGATAACATGAATTCCATTATTACATGTAGCATTGTTTAATATGATACATTTGCTAGTATAACAAGCCAGTGTTAGCCTTGAGAATAGTACTTTTATAACAGCTTAGCCTCTAGAATTTATTACGATTATTAGATTGCAAATAGTTCACGTGACCGACCTCGCAGCTTGTCTACCCTCCTCCCCCATCCCCACAATTATATTACTTGTAACATATATTATCCATTGCAGGTTTAGTCTTTTCTTTTTAGTTTTCCTTTTCGAATGAATGCGGACTATGATGCCGGATCTTATTTATTTATTATCTATTCTCTAAACTGGGGCCCTAATTTCGAAGCACCAAATTCGTATTTACGGCCGTTTTCCCACTAACTAAACTATTCTCAAAGAAATGAATAATATATACAATTTTTTTTAATGTAATCGACTCAGTTTCTTGTAAGGATGCATACTGCAAGATAGAGGTCATAATTATCGTCGTCTTAGAGTGAATACGTCACATAAATCACATGTATTTCTGTGTAATTTTTCATTAAGAATATAAAAAGGTGGTGTAAAATATAGTAAACGTAATAATGCTTTTATTTAGCATTTTAATTATTTAAATTATACCTTTTCGGATACTATAACACTTTACTAATGTATTTGAGCATGACGTTAATAAGTTTTTCTTCACCAAAAATCAGTACAAACGAACTATGTGAAAACGCATATACGAGGTTTTCACACTCAAAATTAATTGTATGATAAAACATTTTATTAAATTTGACCAACTGCTATACCGATTTTTTCTTCCGATACAATGAAATGATTCTGAAATGAAAGTACATATTTATTTATGTAGTCACCTAAAAAGGTTAAAATTAACTGGCTTATTGTGCGAGAATGACTAATTGTATATGTACGTGGACTTTGTAATTAACAACGTGTTACTGCGTCGTGTTTCGCGTGAACGCCAAATTACACTGGGCACAATATATAGGCTCCTGTATTATTTACTAAAGTCGAGTTTTGGAGTCATTTGAGTTTTGTAGAAATAGTTGCATTTACATTATTGATTTTCACTGAATTTCATGATTTTTACCACCGTGATATTAATTTTTTTTTTGTGAAAATACTCCACTACTTTGTTATAATTATTAATTATTAATAAATATAAAACAAAGATCGAACACAAAAAAAAATTCCTCGACCTAACCTGTCCCAATACAAAAGATCAAACACATAGACAAATTCTTTTCTTCTTTTCTTTTGTGGGGCAACGTATTCAGCAGTATAATAAGATTCCAAACGCTGTTTTGGATTTTCCTTTTTATTTTAGGATATAACTCTGTTAGGGATTACAAAACGATAAGACAGTATGGTTTTTTAATTGTGTAATGGTGACGATTTCTACGTGTAATTTGCTTACGATATAAAGACAATTTTGATTTTGAAAACGTAAGGTCTACTCACTCGACCTGTAGCTCAGCGGTAGATCGGTGGCCCTGGTTTGGCACAGACACAGGTTCCAAAGCTGTCAGGTCGGTGTTCTTATTAGTATTCTGCCGTCCACTAACTAAAACGGGGTTAAGTGACAAATGGTCAAATATCAATTTTAAATAACAAAATTTTCTTTTAAAAACAGTTAAAATTAGTTAACGTGTTCGACCTATCGGAACTTACGAGTACCCTAACGATGCATAGCTGAAATACCATTAAACAGTTTCAATATTCTAAAATTGGGTTGTGGTTTTTTTATATCTCAAAAAATAATTTTGTCACTTAGCCCCGAATTTCGTATAAATAATTTTAGTTAGCGGACGGCAGTATCATCCGATATTCTACATATACGAGTCGACACTCTTATCGATCACTGCTTCGCAGCAGAAACAGATAAAGTGGCAGTACTTCCCTGGACGAACTCTTTCACAAGGAGCTCTACTGCCACGCATTGCATTATATTGCATATCGCTCTTAATTATTTTTTATTAAAAAATAGATGCACATTTGACATCCATCTCACCTGATGGAAAGTAACAATGAAGTCGGCGATGGAGCATGCACACCTATTGCATAGAGTTAAAGCTTTTTTATCCGATTCAAGCAAATTTTGAATGTAGAATGTCATTAACATAACCTTAATGGTTTTTACATTTAAACTGTTACAGTATATTTAATTGCAGTCGTGACTTGACAAGCAAAACCGTAATGCCATTCATTCATTAGAATAACAATCGTTAGCTTCCATAAAAGTAGCAGTAGAGCTTCTTGTGAAAGAGTTCGTCCAGGGAAGTACTACCACATTATATCCATTTCGGTCGCCAAGCAGTAAAGTTAGTATTACTTCGTTTCGGTTTGAAAGGTAAGGGTACTGGTGAAATTACAGGCACATGGGACTTTTCAACTTATGTCCGATTCGTATCAGGGGGTCTACTCTCGATTTCCGTCCGACATCCGTCCGAAACAATTATTGCCAAATAAGTAATACTTGACCAAATGAACAGACGCATGATGCGAATATATATATATATATATATATATATATAATATACCTACCTAGTCAGGTCATAAATTCTGTCACATGTTTAATATAAAATAATTGAAACAAGTTTATTCATTATGTAACCATTTATATACCAGAATGAACTTAACAAAACATAGATTCTTATGACACTAAAGTTTATTCAAAATGACCTCCGTGATTTTGAATACAGGCTTTCAATCTGCGCGGCCAGTTGTCTATCGCAGCACGAACGAGGTCCATGTCAATATCGGCGGCTGCCTTAATCAAGGATGTCTTGACTGACTCCAAATTGGGATGAGGCTTTGAGCACGCCTTTTCCTCCAAGTGTTGCCATATCTTGTAATCTAACGGATTCAAACCTGGACTGGAGGAGGGCCAGTCTTCGTGCCGGATGAAGTCGATTTCACGCGCCGCCAGCCAGTCTTGTGTGCTCTTCGCTCTATGAGCTGGCGCCGAATCTTGTTGGAATACCCAGTGCCTGTTATTGAACATGGTATGAGAAACAGGTTCCACAAGGTTCGTCAAGACTGTATTTTGATACACAACTGCATTCGTTTTTACACGTTTCTCACAAAAATGTACCTCTGTTAAGCCCCAATAAGAAACTCCCAACCATACCATGAGCGAGGATGGAAAATGATCTCGTTGGACACGCGGAATACGGTTGCTCGCTTCTTCACTACTGTGTGCGTACACCTTATCATTTTGTTTGTTGTAGCTCTCTTCTACGGTAAAAATTTTTTAATCTGAAATAAGAATTTCCCGATATTTTTTTCCCGCGTACCGCTTCAACAAAGCGTGGCATCTCTTCAGTCTCAGGTCCATTAGACGAGCATTCAAACGATGTCCTGTTTTTCTTCGATATGCCCGAAGCTCTAAGTCTTCATTTAACACCCTTTTCACCGTGGTTCTGCTTAACCCCATCTGAAGGGCCAATAGTTTCTGCTTACGTTGGGATTTCTTTGAATTCGCGCCTTCACAGCTTTTATCACTGCTGGAGTCCTAACAGACCGAGGGCGACCACTTCTTGACCTGTCATCTACACTAGAGTCTTCATTGTATCGTTTGATGGTACGATAAACGAATCTTTTGGTTATATTCAAATTTTTCAGTATGTCAAAAATTTGAATTGGCGCGTAACCGCAACGATGCAACGCAATAACTGCAACACGGTCTTCTTTAAGCGTCCACTCCATATTTAAAAATGAGTAAAATTCTAAAAAGTATACATTTTTATTTTCATGAACAATTCGAAATTCGAATTCAATAAACTTTTTTGTGGCCAGCATTCTAAAAGAAAAGTTTTTACTGTGTGACAATACTTATGACCTGACTGTAATATAATAATTTTGTCGAATATTACTTATTTGACATCAATTGTTTCGGACGGATGTCGGACGGAGATCGAGAGTAGACCCCCAGTTCCGAATCCGTGACGTGACGGTCCGAAATGGGATCATTTTATCTCTAGGTATACAAGCATATTTATATTTTCTCGGATTAGAATCGGACTTAGCGCACAAGCTACATCCGAAGTGGGTCCGAGTTTTCTAGGTTTGTATATAAGCTCGGATTCGGAACGAATATGAACCGGATGCAGCGCGCAAAACGCGCTTAGAGTGACGGGCGCGATGGCAATGCCCCTCAGATCTTTGTGATTTAAAGCACTAAGTGGCAGTGCAACTGTGATGGGTAGATGTGTCGTTTTCCACCAGGTACGCGACTTGTTCGTCCCGTCACTTGGTACTATAAAAAAATTACTTACTATAAATACTAGTTGTTATTATCGTTTTGACGCTTTAGGTGGAGTGATCCCTAAGGTCCCGGGTCTGATCGCCGGCCGGGTCAATGTAGCGTGACGAACTTTTGTATATTGTCTCAGGTCTGGGTGTTTATGTTACCGTCGTTGTTTCCGATTTCCATAACACAAGTGCTTTAGTTATTTACTTTGGAATTAGAGCAACGTATGTGATATTGTCTAATATTTACTTATTTATTTATACTATTTTCTAAAAATTAATGGTATCGTTTGTCTGACCTTTTTTTATTATATCAAGTGACGGGACGAACAAGTCGTTCGCCTGATAGTAAGCTACACGCCTGTCCATAACATTTGCAGTGCCACTTAGAGCTTTAAATCGCAAAGATCTGAGGGGCACTGACACTGCGCAGTCACATAAGTCCCGTGTGCCTTCAAAGCCGGTGTGCTAACTTTACACAGTAATGCTAACTTTACTGCTTGGCGATAGAAATGGGTATAATGTGGCAGTACTTCTCTGGACGAACTCGTTCACAAGAAGCTCTACTGCCCTTTTTATTTAATGTATCGATAGCACACACTACATTGCTTGCCATCCTATTAAAAGGATTTGGCAATCGCCGTAAGGTACTCGCCGATTGTTCCCCAGGTTGTGCTAGACGTACAGAAAAGGTATATGTACCTTTACATGGTGTGCGGAGGCTCGTTTCATGCAGAAGCTGGTTCGCTCAGGTTTCAGTAAGGTGGTTCAGGTAAAGAAACGTAAATTTTGACTTAAGAGCCCTGGCAACACTGGTTCTAAGATTGATTTATTTATAAAACTCTTTTCGGACTTACAGTTTGACCAACTCGCCCAGCAAGATATTGGATCTTCATAAAGTGTCGATACTTATTTATATATATAAGCTTTATTTAATTAAACGACAACGCCAGAGGACTGCCAGACTGTCAGAGATGATGAGGGGCGTCTTTTTAAACACGGTTCTGACAGAATACCAGAGTCGTGGGAAACTGCGGCATTTATGCCGAGTCAGCGCCTTTTCACTGCCATAACTTCCAAAACTATTTACTTTGATTAGTTATAGCTGTAGTTATACGTCCCTTTTCTTATAAAAATTTGTTATTTTAAGATTTTAAGATTATATTGACACTCAATACTTTACCCCTGTACCTTGCTACTTTGACTGCGCAGGCCGTGGCCGCGTGGATCTTCCCTCGTACAGGTATTAGGACATAAGGGGCACAACAATAAGTACTGTATAAAGATTGGGTTAGACTAGCATCCCTGAAACCCCATTTACACATCGTATCTCTGCAGCGTCCTACCTCAGTGCGAAGTCGATTTAAGTACTTAATTACAATCTTGATTATAAAATAATAATAATTATAAATTGATTTTCAGAGAGTCTAAAATAGATATCCAAAACAATTACAATATTGAAAGTAAAAAGCGCAAAATAGTAACAATAATCTAATGAGATACATAAATTGTGAAGATAACTAGCTCTACAATAACATAAATTAACAAAATTTACCATACCTATATTAAACTTACTGTTCAATATTTACCATAGGTGTGAAAAATACCTATTCGTATGTAAACGCGTTTATTCCCGTTTTCAAATGTTAGTACAATGCAACGCGAAAGTTTACAAGTATAAAATTTACCATAGCCGCTCTCAGTTGTGATCAACAAGATAATTTTTGCTGTTCGATATACAAATGCAAAATTTCGTTCATATAATCTTGTTATGAATATCTCTTTCCCATAATATAACAAACACACTAATCAAATTGCCGTTTCCCTCTTATTATGTCATTTCCCAATTTTCCTACTTCCTTTGATTGTTCTGCAATGGATCCGTTTTTGGGGATTCCTTTCATCAAAGACAAACGTATTATGGACTGATATTATTTTTTCTCTTTCTATATTCTCTAATCAATTTCCCCGGAATGAAATATATATGAATAATTTGTATAGCCGTCATTGACTTATTGTAAGTCAATGATAGCCGTAATCATTTTGTTCCTATATGAAATTTTTTACGAAGTTGGATACATTACATTTTGTGCTATTTATTTGATGATTATAATTTTGTATTTAATACAAAGGTACACTAAGAAAAATTCCTTTGATTCGGCTGGATTTAAACCAGCGTCTTAAGTCTTCTTTGTACCATGCTGACATTCTCCTACGGAACAAACCAAACGACCTTATGAATATTTCTTTGTGCTTGTAGTAGATCTTTATTTTTTGGTTTTTAATGACATTTGCCGTGGCGCCATCTGTGAGAAATCTATGAACGTTTTTCTTCATTCAGCCACAAAACCTTTACAGCCACCAACGACTGACTACAGATCTCACTTTTGTAATTGTTATAAGTTTATTGAATATCACCATGTTTTACTATAGTTTGTTGCAATCCATTATACCAGAAAAGTAAACAAACAGATCATTGACCCGACTATAGACAGTTTAGTGATGGCCAACTGTACTACCAACTACAAATCGATTAATTAATTGAATGAATCGATTTGTTTCATTGAATCAGTTAGAATAACTGAGATTTATATATAATAAAATGGGTTTTGCAATTTCGCTGTTGATTACTATGAAAACTATGTGATTCAATACTGAGTGATGACATTTCATACATGAGATTAGAATTTTTTCTTACGTAACTCATAAAAGCAAATTTCAAATTTCCAAAATCTAATTTTAAATCCTTCTTCAAATTCTGATACTTAGATATTCGGTTAATTGTGATTAAATTTTCGATTCACTAATTGATTACAAAAACTTTAATTGAATTTACCGAATGAGTTGTTTCCGTACAGCCTTATGCAACCATAGACTATTTACAATCTATATTTGCAAAATAACCTCACTTTTGAATTAACGTTTTTCAATTAGGATTTCAATATGTTATTTAAATTAATATTGATGGCAAAAGTGATGAGTTATCAAGTAGAAATTTTCAAAATATACGTGAAAGTTTACTTATCCCATTTATTGAGTGATTGATTTACTATTTTAACCAATTTGTTTACTTTTTTGGTATAATGGGTTGGAACAGACTTTACCAAGATATTCAAGATTTTTCGGGAAATTATTCATGATTATTATTTATAAATTTCAGAATAAGACTGTGGACATCACACACGACTTATAAAACTCGAGTTCTAGTTTCAAACCCCATCACAAGTGTATTTCCTTTCCTGGATAGATTTAATTATAAGAAAACAAATGCCTTTCCTTCGCAGTTAAACAAGTTACACTTTCAATTGTCATATTTTAACAGTTCTTTTCAAAGTCAACTTCCGTTTAGATTAACAACCAAGTGTCTCCGCGATATCTCTTTGAAATGCCAGGATAAATTAGTTACAAATTTAAAGCAATAACGTCTGCTTTTAACGCGATTTATAAAGACCTGTTCTTGAGATGACTTAAAACTTCTCAAAGAAATGTAAAGTCAGAAATCCGTATTTTGTCATGTGATGAACTATGATCTAAATCACCTACTTACGTGAAGAGTTGAGGTGACCTCCTTGATCACTATCCCACTGTTTCATCATTCTCTTTTCTGGTTCGTGGCCAATTATTTTTAAAATTATGAGTCATTTCCCTTTTCCTACACTATTCTTACGTTTGTTCGATCTGTTGTCAGTCCCATCAAAATTGACCCTCCTCCTCGCGCATCCGCGCGGTCCCGCTGACCAGACGAGCCCCGCGCGGTCCCGCTGACCAGACGAGCCCCGCGCGGAACGCCCTCCTCCTCGGGCCAGCCTACCACCATCGGCCGGCCCCGTGGTTTCCTCTTAGCTTCACCGTGGGGTGAAATCGACCACGGCTATTAGAGCCCCCCCCCGCCACGACAAGGCGGGAACCCGTTCGAGGGGGTTCATATACTAACCTTTTTTTTT
>NW_020653711.1:2073971-2079795 GCF_003589595.1 Hyposmocoma kahamanoa
GCCACGACAAGGCGGGAACCCCTTCGGGGGGGTTCATATACTAACCTAACCTAACCTACTGAATGGATGGCGTAACCAAGCAACTAAGATCAATATCAAAATATGTACTGATTATAAATGTCATCAATCTTGAAAAGAAAATACCAATAATGAAAAAAAAATTCAAATATTATTTTTGAATGCGAAATATTAATTTAGTATGCTTAAACATAATACTGTTACCTTGAATGGAGTTAATTTATTTTTTATATTTTGATCAACTAACATAGACGGAATAATTAATATATATATCAAACATTTAAAAAATATCATTTATTAAAAAGTACACATTTACAATAGATCAATCATGTCTTTGAGGATCAAACAATATTTTATTATTTTTTACTTATTTGTTACATACAGCCTTTGTTTTCCTCTTTTATCATCTCTTACAACAAAATTTTGTGGACCGACCGAGCCTTCTGCATTCTCATTTCCATATGGCGAGGTGACAGCGTGTTCAACAGTCCGACGTATGCTGGCTCGTCATGATGTTGAAATATAATATTGAGCATGGGGTATCTATTCCCACGATACCTGGCTTTTTCGCCAACTGGTTATTGTTACATAAAATAATAAAAGAGAGGAAAGGCGGCCGGTATTATCGTCAAAATGAAGTCCATAGGTCGCTGGGTCATATCCGGCTCGAAGGACCACTTTAGCCTGTTAAATAAAAGGTTACGGACTTCTTATTTTACTTATTTTACTCATGAATAAAAAATGGAGACTGGCCACTGTTATTGTTAAAAAAAGAAAAATATCAGTGTTGTTATATACATAATTAAAATACTTTATATTTATTTTACCTCTTCGAATTTTATGTTCTATATTGAACAGTTAGGAGTCTAAATTTTTATTGAATTGATATTCAATTATTTTTTATGTGAAATTATTCCACAAGTTTGCTAGGCTAAAAAGTCGTTGAAAAACCAAATACAAGGACACGACAACAAGCACACAGAAATTCGTGAGGTCCGCTGGTTCGTTCCGTGGCTTAGTTGGTATACCGTCTGCTACAGTATGCTAGAAGGCGTCGGTTCGAATCCGGCCGGATCGAAAGAACTTTTTCTAAGCGTTCGATCTTTCTATTAATTATTATTACAGTAAGGAGTCCCTTAAAGAAAGTTGTTAAAGTCAATATCACAGATAGGATGAAATTTCAGACGTATTGTTTAAGCACCCTGTATACTTAACTGCCTCCGTTGCCGAACGGTTACCATGCCGTACTGCCACGCAGAGGTTCCAGTCTCGATTCCCGGGCCGAGAGAAATGTTTGTATGGCCTACATTTATTTCTCTCGTGAGTTTGGGTGTAATTTGTGGTTGTCTATGTATGTGTCCATGGCACCCGCGACACAGGATTTCCCTAGTGCGGGGCTATGTTGAGTGTGTGCGTTATTATTATTATTATTATTTATTATACATAATGTAAAAAAATAGATACAACCTTCGAAACAAATAGCATACGTAATGTATAATAATTATAGCGACTGAAAAAAAAATATTTGGACAGATAAAGCAAATATGAATTTAAGTCAAGTCTATTTTTGCGGCATTTTCATTTTCTTATTTTTTCAATAATGAAGAAAAAAATGTCGCCAGACTATCAATAACTTTGCTAAGCAGAGTGGAAGCTACGTTGAGGCAACTGTCGCTGGCTCGATTCCAGTCGGTATGAAGGAATTTTTCATTGTGTTTGTTCGACCTTCATATTAATAATGATAACATCTCTAAGCTTATTCCTTATTCTGCGTATCATTTCCCAAAGGCAGAGTTTCAGTCAAATGAGATTTAGTCGCTGTATCAGCAAAGCCGTGATTTCAGAGTGAAAGCCTATTGTCAACATTCATTACTGTCTATTGTGCAAATTCTACCTACCTATCTTCTTAATGATAATCTATAGTGAAATAATAAATTCTTTATTTCATTTACTTCAAGTTATTTCAAACTTCAGTTCTGTTAGTTGCCTGTAAGTGTATTTAGTATGATTATTGGTAACTTTAGGCGCAATTTACAACTAAGCGGTTATGACAAACTGAGATATAAAGTTTTTGTTACCTTGCGAAAGAAAAAAAGACCTTGAAAAAAGGTATCGTCAAAGAAATAAAAAAGTTTCTCCTTGTAACTATAAGAAATTTCCAATAATGAGTTTGTACTGGCCTACAAAGAATGCTTTGTTAAGAAAGTACTTCCGAGTTCTTTAAAAGAGTGTCTCAGGTAGTCTTTGCAATAGAACAGAACGGAAGCGAATTATTATAATTACAGCATAATGAACTTGTCAATTGTGTAACGGAGCAAACTAAATAAGTTCTAAAATGGCTTTTTAGACGTTACGATATGGAATCAGCTAGAACGACTGTCGTCAGACGATAAATAATACGTCACGGTAAAAATGTGACGATAGACGCAGCTTCACATGATTTTGTCGTGCATACGACTAGCTGTTGCGAACCGATAAATTGTCGTCACGATCTAGTGGGAACAGCTAAACAAACAGTCGTTCAACGATAGAATAAATGTCCACGACACAGTCGCGACAGATAGTCGTGATAGCGGAACAGGACCCCGATTCAGAACTCTTCGATATATTTATCGAATCGTTCATTGGATATCGTTCTCGAATCGAAGGGCGCTTTCCGAGCTAATATTCGGTTCGGACTCGGAGACGGTATTGTTATCCAACAGCGTTTACGGAGTTAGTCAGTTAAATTAATTATAAGAAAAATGAAAATCATTTTTAAAACTTTAAAGGTCTAAAATATAGGAATGCCTTGAAATATAAATTAGTCTTGCATTAAAATAAATTAATAAAATTGAACAAAATCTAGAGTTTATTTAAAATAATAAGAGAGATTTCCATTACATTCTTGATTTGTAAACAATAGGACGTTCGGTAACTTTCATTTGATAACTGTGTGAATAACGTTTGTAGCCTTTGCCGGTCGAGAAGATAGAGTAATCGTACGAGGGTGACGTCATTTCGGTTCGGTTTCGAATATGACTGACGTTCGATTTGGGTGTTATGAATAAAAATTAAAATAAATCGTACGATATCAAATGGAATCGGTCGACAACTGAGTAATTATAAGGTTCTAAATCGACCTCCAGGCTAGACGTGACAATCGTTCGACAATAAATAAAACGTTACAACACAATGGGAACGCGCCCTTACACAATTGATATATAGTTCATTATGCTATGGTTACAATTCGCTTTTATTCCGTTCCGCGGTGATGATGGGGATACGTTCAATTAATAATATTAATGATTGTAATATTTAATACATAATACAGATAATAATGTTTAATAATTGTATTATTGTAAAAGAAAATAAATACAAATGATTTATTATGTTATCAAAATTTTTCTCAATTTTTTTATTTTGCAATGTGTACCTGTAATAATCTTAAGGCTTTATTTAGTAAATAGAATAGGGTTACAATTAGTTTTATTAATTCAAATTATTGTCATTTACTGTGCTAAGGGCATAGCACAGGGTCCCTAATGAACTTAATTTTTGTTACCTACCACCTTGTGGTATTATGGTATGCAATATAGTATTGAGTACTTCCCTGGATGAACTCTTTCACAAGGAGCTCTACTGTTAGGCAAACTAAGAAAAGAAACTCTAGTCTTATTTATTAATCTCAGGGGAATTTGCCTTACGGATATAGATATAGATTACGGAGTAATAGAGTTTATATAACCAATTGTGAAACCGTACGGAATAACGATGAAGTTTGAGTTTCTTTTTCAAGTTTTTATTTATTAGACAATAATTTAAAACTTACAGCAACTTACAGCTTCAATAAAAACTAAAAATTGTTTGTTGTTTGTAATTATTATGTAGAATGGAATATTATATAGAATAAATTCTCTCGATCCGGCCGGATTCGAACCGAGTCTTCTTGTAAACCGTGCCAGACGCCAAGTAAGCTACGGAACAAACCAGCGAATCTCACGAATTTTTCTATGTGCTTGTTGTTGTGTATTTGGTCATTCAACGACTTTTTAACCGTAGCGATCTTCGTATTAATAATCATAACAAACTAGTGGAGTAATTGCCCAAAAAATAATAGAATATCAATTCAATACAAATCTAAAATTTCTTGTTTACGTTTGTAGAAGCGAAAAATGAAATCTAAATTATTCACGAAACTATAATATTTCTTCGTGTTTCACGTTATCTGTAATTTCGTGTCGAAAACAGTGCGTGGGTAGCAGAAGGACAAATTGTATGATACAGATGCCAACGTTTCCTCTAAAGGTCAAGGTTGAGTCACCAAGGTCAGTAACAGGTCTGTCAAATTAAAGATGTTTATTTGTAACCGGACTACGACTAAGGAAAGAGAGAGATTATTGGTTTAAAACTTTATTAATCGCGTGTAAATCAACACATTTATAAGTCCCTCTGTTGGGTACGGGTCTCCAAGCAGGCAACTCATCGCCCACTTAGGTAAGATAAAAATATTTCAACGTCCACTACAACGACAATGAAACTGAAACTAAATGAGATATTAAAATGCGATTACGTTAGTTATGATAATAAGGAAGGCAGACCTGATTCCGAACCCACGTCACTGTGCGTGTAAGTCAATCCATTACAGGCTACAACTTGACATAACATAACAATAATATTTCGAGTTTTTAGGTTTTCGCAATTGCTACATATTGTAAAATGAAACTATGTCCGGATTTAAATAGCACATATTTGTTTTTTCAAACAAACCTCGAGCTCTTCACTTGCCCCATGGTATATAAACATACGCCAAACAACCACATCAAACACTTGCTTGGTGTGAAAGTAGGAATTGATTTTTTCTATGAGCAACGTTAAGAATAATATTTTTTTAGGGCATGGGAGAAGCTAGAGTCTAAAATAGATATCCAAAATAATAATAATAATAAACGTGCACACTCATAGCCCCGTACTAGGGAAACCCTGTGTCTCGGGTGCCATACTCAATAACAAATTACACCCAAACTCACGAGAGAAATAAATGTAGACCATACAAATATTTCTCCAGGCCCAGGAATCGAACCCGGGATATCAGCGTGGCTAACAAGCATGGTATCCGTTCGGCCACTGAGGCGGTAATGAACGCCGGGGCACTATCCAGAGCACCCAGATAAGAACTAAATTAGAAAAGTTCGTTTCCACAAATTGGTAATGCCGTTTGGTATCCGAGTCGGGGACATCATCGCCTAGCGCCTACATTGGTAAACGAAATATCAATGTAGCGTAACAAAAAATAAAACTTCAGAAAAGTTCTAGCGGTTAATTTAATTAAGCACAGTTCATTTAAACGTTTAATTAAACATGGTTTGGTATGAATGAACCACAATTTGTTGTAGAGTTATATGGTTTCAATATGCTTCGTAAATTTTAATTTTGGTAATATATAGGGCGCCCAACTGCTACAGAACACGGAGGGAAAATTCTTTAAACATTGGAGATAGGATGTTTTGCTTCATGGAGATATTATTTTTAAAAGTAAGTAAGTAATAATAAATAAATAAACAGACACAAAACAAACAACATTTAAAAATAAAATAATTGCCTAAATCTATGTCGAAGAAAAAGTTAAAATAAACAATATAAAAACAGGTACAACAGTATAAAACACAATCCCACTACGCATTAACAAACAGTTCAGAAACTTACCCCAAAAGGGCCTATATACATATATAATAATAGGGGTTAAAGTATGAAATTGCCGATTTGTACTGAAAATCTAAATTGTTTATTTTTTAAATTTTTAACAAATTTATTTAATCAAAATAGT
>NW_020653711.1:2089795-2146562 GCF_003589595.1 Hyposmocoma kahamanoa
ATAAAGAGTTATTAGGTAGACTCTTACCCCTAAAAGGGCCGAGTTATACTGAATTACAGATACGTATTCATAAGTACATGATAGGGCTGTAGCCTGTTATACACTAATTAGAATTGACACATGATTTAGATTGTAATGATTATAACTTAGTAAAAGAATCAAAATTAGACGCGATTTAATTTCAACAACTCCGTCCGCTGTCGCAATCGAGCGGGGAGTAACGATGGAACGAAACAAAATCAGGATGTGAGGCAAAAGAATGGAACAATTCTAAATTTAAATTTAAATACGAGTGGCCAGGAACCGGAGAAAGGCGATAAAAAGGTGACGATAGGAGGAGGTCACGCCGTCACAATCTACGTGCAATTAATGTCTGCTAAGCTATTTCAAGATCATTAGCTCATTTCTCAGTTGATGTAGAGATCTCAGTATTTATTTTATTTGCACCAGACTAATAGAGTTGGAATTTGGTATACTATGTAAATCTTATGACACTATAATGATATTGAGAAATCTTGATCTGATGCAGCCGCCAGGGCAGTCTGCAATACCCAATACCTCAGTTACTTACCTCAGTGTCTCGACGAGTAGTTGACTTTCGGTTGGTAACTAAGGTCTGACGATGGAGCAGGAAAGTGGACGCAGAAAATAAGCTTTATTAACCAGTTCATAGATAGTGACGATGTTTACTGTAAAATTCAATATCAGTACATGATAATAAGGGATACACCGTTTCGCTGTATGGATGTCAAATCTCAGTACAGAGTACTAATTGCCACCCTTAGAGGTGGAATATTTTCTTCAAATTTAAATGGGACTTCTTAGGTACCTTCTTTCCAACAAAAAAAGAATCATTAAAATCGGTTACAAATGCCGCCGCATTTTTTAAACGACTTCAAAAAAAAGGAGGAGGTTCTCTATTCGACTGTTTTGTTTTTTTCCGGCATTTGTGCACCGATTTTAATTATTCTTTTTTTGTTGGAAAGATGGTACCTCCATAGTGGTCTCATTTTATTCTGAAGAAAATCATCCAACCCCCTAAGGATGGCTGTTCAGGCATGAAGACTCATTTTTATAAATAGCGCCTAATTTTATTATAAAGAGCATTATTTTAATGGTTGATTTTGCTATTCTCCAATTGAAGGCGTTTTTCTCTCTCAATATATTAGTACTTTGAGCAGTGAGAACTGATTTTTATTATCTCCTGTGTGTGTCCCGTACATTATCGTTGACCGAAGCCGGGATGAATCCGGGTTTGCGCACTTTCCGATGACCGATTTCAATAAATATTGGCAAATAGAAGTCATTCTTCGAACTCCTGAGTTCGGTTTTTTTAGTACTCTGTACTGAGATTATTACTTTTTAACTTAAATATCTTTGGCATTTTGCAGAAAGGGCGAAATGATGTTTCGAAACATTTCATTTTCAGTGGATTATGTTTTAGGTATTAACGGCTGGATTCGAACCAACGTTGTCTAGCAAACCGTGCTAGACATTAAAAAAAACAGAAACAAAGATCTGCAACAAGCACATACAAAAAATTTGTAAGGTCCGCTGGTTGGTTCCGTGGCATAGCGTCTGCCACGGTTTGCTAGAAGACGTTTTGGTTTGAATACAACGTAAAAATAAACGACATATGGAATCTTGCAACTGACCAGCCGAATACTGCACCTAACATAATATAATACAATGTAACTTAGTTAATTGTTCTAAAAGCTTTTAAGCATAATTTAATGACGCGCACTAACTTAGGACGAGCGCCAACATGTTTAAAGTGATTTCCAGTAGTTCGTATATTTTATAATTGAACTCAGTAACCGCAGGAAATAATTTAGGCTACCATTGAAACACAGTCCACTTCTAGACAAGATTTTTGTAAACGTTCCCAACTGACGGGACGAACAAGTCGTGTGCCTGGTAGTAAGGGACACACCTGTCCATAACAGTTGCAATGCCTCTTATTGTTTTAAATAATAATAATAATAATAATAATAATAATAACGCACACACTCAACATAGCCCCGCACTAGGGAAACCCTGTATCGCGGGTGCCATGGACACACACGTAGACAACCACAAATTACACCCAAACTCACGAGAGAAATAAATGTAAGCCATACAAACATTTCTCCCGGCCCGGGAATCGAACCTGGGACCTCTGTGTGGCAGTCCGGCATGGTAACCGTTCGGCCACTGAGGCAGTCATATCAAATCACAAAGATCGGAGGGGTATTACCACAGAACAATATACAGTAGAAATGGTTAGTTACGACGCGTGGCAACAGTGGGTCTCGTTACACCACAGTCCGCCATTTTCCAGTCCGCCATTTTCGCTTTGTATGGTGTGGTTGCGTCATTTTTTCTCGCGAATTCTCGACAATCGTACAAAAATGCTTATTACGCTGTTTTGGAGTGCGAAAATGATAGCCGTACCAAAAACATTACCCGTGGTAGAACTTCATGTCATCGGTAAGTATTTTAATATATTTTCAATTTTCTGTTTATCGAATTGATTTTTTGTACTGCAACAAATGAAAGTAAACATTATCCCAGAACAATATGGTCAAGTTTTGTCTTATGCAGAACTAAGTAAACATCTCCAATTTTCCACTTTAGTAGCAAACAAAAGGTTAGCGAAAAGATGCTTCGTGAGTGTTTTGTTACTTTTGAACTTAATTGATCGAAATAAAGGTCATTATGCAATGTGTGTTATAAAGAAGACATCTGTAAGACAAAGTGCATGGTATACGTTCGTCATTTAATAGAACTGCATCGAGAATGAATGACGGTGGATGTCACGATTGCTTGTCATAGCTATAGAAAAGAAAAGAGGGAATCTTTCATATTTTTTTTTTTATAATATCAAGAGACGGGACGGACAAGTCGTGCGCCTGATGGTAAGCTACACGCCTGTCCATAAGAGTTGCAGTTCCACTCAGAGCTTTAACTCGCAAGGATCTGAGTGGCAGTCCACTGCACTCGTCACCCTGAGACATAAGTTGACAAGTCTCATGTGCCTGTAATTTCACCAGCACCCTTACCCTTCAAAACCGGAACACAGTAATGCTGACATTACTACTTGGCGGCAGAAGTAGGTAAGGTGGCAGTACTTCCTTAGACGAACTCTCGAACGAAGGAGCTCTACTGCTATTTTTTAAAATGATTAAATACTGAGGTCTGCTTGTTTTTTTTTATGTATGTTTAATTGGAAAATACATGTCGATGAGGTATGTTCGAAGCATAGAATACTGTTGAACAAATTTTATCACTTTAAATCGCTGTTAGATAAAAGTAGTCTCCGTGTAGTGTTATTACGCGTTGGTTGATTCTTTGCTGAGTTACGGGCTGAGTTGTTATGGCCGAACCTTTGAAACATACATTAACGACGTAGAAATCCTACAAATAAGATTTTTGAAATATAGTAAGTCGTAAAACCAAGAATAGTTGTAAGGGAGACTATGATAAACTATTTATCTACGTAAAAGAAAAAGTTCAATATTTGGCCGCTATTGAAAACTATTATAAAACTTAATTTAAAATTAATGTAACGAACAAGATAATACTGTGGCATATGGCATAGGTAAGCATGTCCAAAAGTAAACAATTATTATTGGTAAAAGAACAATTAGAAAAAAATAAGATAGGTTTTACTTCACATGCAAAATACATAAATTTCAAACAAAACAAAAAAATAATAAAAATAAATTCAAGTTCAAATAAAAAATAATAAAAAGAAGCATAAAGAATAAAAAAGAAACGCGTCAAAAGGGTCCATGACTCAGTCTCTGAGGACTATGTTAATTACATAGCCTTCTCTGTTATTTTGTCATGGCCCGTCATAATATGGAACATCACAATTCAAATAATAATCTCATTATATTATGTTACATGCTATGTACAAGAAAAATCAAAATGAAAATAACTGTAGACGTTTAGGCACTAAAAATTTGACAAAAGCAACAAAGAAAGTAATCAATTTGAATAATAAGTAAATATTTTAAAACACACATCAAATAATTGTAGACAATTAAGCACTAAGTAAATAAAATTAGAAATTTCTTGCCAGTTATATATAATAAGACAGATTTTTTGCGAGGCAGAGAATCTTATGTAAATGCACTTTGAAGAAAAAATAAAAATTTATACGTCTTGAAAGCAAGTAAATTTCGTTTAATTCTACATAGGTCTTGATAAAAATACTCGTACGAGGCATACTATAGTTTTCTGATTGGGAATGTAACCTCGCCAACAAACTACTATTGCAGTTTGGTAAGAAATTGTACTATGTTTTCTTGTATGCCTTATTTGTATGAAATAAATAAAACATAAAAAAATGTTGTGCAGAAGATACTACTCAGATGTTAATCTTTCATCGTAGTCCAGGTACTTGCCGCAAGATGGCAGCACGTTGAACAAAATTTCAATATAAAACAAAACGTCTTAACTTGCAATAAGGTATTGAAGTTTCAACGATATAAAGCGACAGGATAAAGTTTAAATTATATTAACAATCCAGAATTTGTTCCATTTTTTTGAAGTATAAACCACGACCAACTATTATCAAGATTTTATAGTGTTTATCATTTCACACTGTTAGTACAATAGTATTAACTCAAAAAGTGTATTTCCTCAGAATCGACGAAAAACGAATTACTCGTTTCCGTGAAATATAATTAAAATGTAAGTATAGGTTATAGTTTATTATAAACAATTTCCTACTTGCCAAATATATTTAAAAATAAAAGAGAAAAAATAATTTCATATTTTTTTATAAGGACTATTTTGGCTAGAACTAGCTCATATAAAGCGTGTCTCATTTTGAGTTAATAAGATATCTTTTAGTCGTTTCTTACAAAATTCTAAAGACAGTTTTATTGACGTGTAGAGAATCAAATTTTACGTTCAATAATGGTAAAATCTTGAATTTCACATATTTTGAATTATAACACTATTGTAAATGCAATGCGATTTGTTTGTGTTCCTTTTTTTTTTTGCATTTTTTTTGCATTAATTGAGGCATAACACACTTACTTTCATAGTGTTTTTCTTTCGTGGGTACTACTACTGCTCCCGTCACCCTGAGACCTAAGTTGACAAGTACCATGTGCCTGTAATTTCACCAGCACCCTTACCCTTCAAAACCGGAACACGGTAATGCTGATATTACTGCTAGGCGGCAGTAATAGGTAAGATGACAAAAGGGCATCGCTTAAAATAAAAGAACTGCGCAGCAGAAGTACGCCGAGTGCACTAAAGAGAAAACAAAAGACGGTTCTTACTTACAAGGCTTCGTTTTATGTTTTGAAAAATACTTAGCGGCCATTGAAATGAACTGGCGGAGTAAAAGCTTTTGTTGCGCTGTTATACGTAATAAGACCTTTTTTATTTTCTTTTCAAATACGTTTGAAATGTCTTTTTCTAAAAGAAATACAAGGAAAGACACATTGCGTTTTAAAAGATTCTAGAATTATTCGAGAGAAAAATTCAACTACATTAGGTACAGCTTTAAAACGTAAAATTTCATTACGGATTTATTTCAAAAATGCGTATGTAGTAAAAACCATCATCATCATCAAACGTCGCACTGCTGCTGGCACGTATCACCGCTCAGGTCCGTCACACTGGCGCAATGCGGGTTGGAGACTCCAGAATTTTCCGAGGGTTGTGAACCTTCTTCGACGTACAGGTTTCATCACGATGTTTTCCTTCATCGAAAGCATTGAGCTACCGACAAAATCGAAAGGCTCTTTTTTATTATACAAGGGACGGGACGAACAAGTCGTGCGCCTGGTGGTAAGTGACACCCTTACCTTTCAAAATCGGAACGCAATAATGCACACATTACTGCTTGCCGGCAAAATTAGGTGAGGTGGCATTGCTTCCCTGCGGGGTGATTCACGTAATCAAACCGTTACGATATGGTAGCGATTTAGTCGTTGAACTGCTTTTTCGTATACACGTGTGACAGAATACGTCAACGAGTCCAATTTTAAAGTCGTTCGATCCAAATGTCGTTAAAGCGTTTTCTTGTATATGAATCGAACTTAAATCGACTCTAAGCGACAAGAATACGTATTGTATTCTGCTGAAATTTTGACAGTTCTTTCAATAGACTTCCGATGACTAAATGTCGAATTTCATAATCCAAGATGTCGATAATTAGTCGTTACGTCTCGATTCTAGTCGTATGGTTCAAGTGATACGTGAATACCCATTTTGGATAGGACTTCGATCGAACGACGTAACATCAACGATATTTTGATAGCTTGAACTTACGTGAATCGCACTGGACGAACTAGGAGCTCTACTGCTACTACTCATGGCAAATTTCAAATTAAATTTCGCGGATTCTTACAACCTTTACCTAGGCCATACCTAGTGCGTCGTGGTGAATGTTCACTGATCCCACGGCGCCGACTCAACCGGCGAGAGGGAAACCCGGGGGGGTTTTAGTGGGCTAGGCCTTCCAGTGTGGAGGGAGAGTCCCCACATAACCCCTGAGTCTCCCTGGGCTGAGGGATATCCATAAAGATTTCCCCCCCGTCAAAAAAAAAGGCCATACCTAGTGGGTGGTCTGCCACCCTCTAGTCTTTCGTCTTTCGGTACGCGGTCGCTACTCGAGAATTCTTCGGCCCCATCGGCCATCTGTTCTGCGAGCAATGTGTCCAGCCAACTGCTATTTATGTTTTGCAATTCTTTGGGCTATGTCGGTTACTCCGGTTCTTACGCGGATATCCTCATTACTAATTCGATTTCGCAATGAAACTAATATTTTCTAATAAAGATCTTTTATGTGAATATAACTTTTCTTTCTCAAAATCTCTAGTAGTCCTGCGTTATTCATGTAATCATTTTTGTTGTCATATCGACAGGCTGTCGTGCTTCTTTCTCTTAGAGGCCGGAAAATAGTCTAAGGTCTTTCTACGCGGGAGGAATATGTTACATGTTATAAATTTACATAGGCTTATTGCGTATCTACATAATCCTCTGTGAAAACAAAGCCGTGCGGTTCATCTAATATTGGTAGCTTATAAAATCGGATAATAGGATGAAAATTCAAACAGCGTCACTTTGTTTTGAAATGATCGAAATGAAATTTTTCATTTGTTTAGTTTAATTTGTTTAGTAAAATAAGCTCTATTAAGGTCGAGCAAAGCTGAGCTTTAATTAATTTTTAAGCGAAAGTAGTCTAATTGCGGCAATCAGCTACGAATAATCCTTTTAATTTATTGCGAGTGTTAGCGAAAGCACTAAAGGCTCTGGAAATAGGCGGGGAAACGTATTGAATATTTTTTGTTAAGGTTAAGGTGTCTAACTAGATTACATTAACACTTCCGATACCTAAGCTTTTTGTCTTTCTTTACAGATCTTTTTGTCTGCTTAACTTAGCAGTTTCTAAAGTACAGAATGTAGATTTTCGAGTAAAACCTTAAGAAACAAAAATATTATGTGTCGCTTACATATATATCTTTTAGATTCCACGATTGCCGACCTGCCACTAAACTGACGGAATAATTAGCCGTAGTGCATCACAAAGGTGCTGAGAGCAGTTCAGCAGTTTTGCAGGAATTCTCAAATGCATGATAAAGGTTTTTGTGTTATTGTGTAAAACTTTACATAATATAAATATTACGTAATAAATTCTTGAGTAAAACCTTACAAAACAGAAATATAATATAATGTGCCGCTAAGATATGTATCTTCTAGATTCCATTAACACTTAGGATTGCCAACCTGCCACTAAACTGACGGAATAATAAAATTAGCCGAAGTTCTCACAAAGTTGCCTTCAGTTACCTACTTATTATTATCTGAACAGTCAATAAAACAGAGTGTCCCTTCTAATGATTACGTTTTACGCACATTCTCCTTCTTTATTGCGCTATTTTATGGTCCGTACTCTTTGATCGTGCGAGTTTAGAGATAGGACATTTGTACAAATGAAACGAGCTAAAATCTCAGTGCGCTGCGAAGAGAATCTTTTTTAACGTTTCAAAATATTAAAGTAACTAAAGCACTTGTGTTATGGAAATCAGAAACAACGACGGTACCACAAATACTGGTGAAATACTGCTGATGAAATGCATGCATACATGATGAAATGAAAAAGATGGTGGTGATATTACAGCCACATAGGACTTGCCAACTTATGTCTCAGGGTGACGGGTAGTAAACTTCAGTGGTAGTGCCCCTGAGATCTTTGCAATTTTAAGCTCTGAGTGGCACAGTAACTGTAATGGACAGGCGTGTAGCTTACCATCAGGCGCACGACATATTCGTCCCATCACTTGATAAACAAAAAAAAAAGTTGAGTCTGCTTGTTAAGCAACTATTGAGTCTCAATAGAGTTATTTACGAGTAGGTTTTTTTTATTTATTTATTACAAATATAACTTAAAATAAGGTACATAGTAGAACTGGTGTCTCATAAACCTATTGCAGGTTTTTCTGTACACCACTGCTTGATTCATAATATTAATTAAAATGAACATGAGGGTAGAAAGATATTCCGCTCCGATATTATATTACTGCACATTATACGGGGTGCTAATTTAATACTTGTTAGCATGGTTAGATTTTAGTAATTTAAGTGTAAATTTAGCTATAGATATTAAGTTTTAGTGTAATATGTGAATTAACATGAGTAAAGGTGGATAAAAACTAGGGTCCCAATAAGGTTGTACTGTTTAATGTGTCATAATTTGTTAAGGAAATATTGTTTTAGTTTAGTCTTTATATTTTTAGGGTTAATCTCGTCTTTCAGATTTTTAGGGAGGTCATTGATAATTCGTGGAATCATATTTGTGTTTTGATGTTCCCCATACATATTATGCACTCTCGGGACAATTAGTTTAGGATTTGTTGCACTTCTCAACTGTTTTTTAATTATCTTAGGAACCTGTAAGTTTTTGTTGAAAAATTGTTCTATAAGTAGTGTATAGTCTCTTCTTTCGCTAACTGGTAGAACTTTGCAAAACTTAAACAGTTCATTGTTGTTTATAAATGTTTTCTTGATTTTTTCCGGTACAATTGTTTTTAGGATTCGTATTTGAAGTTCATCAAGGTGAGACTTACAGGTTCTCCCATAACTACTGAGACCATACTGTATTATGGAGTCAGCCAGTGCTTTATAGAGTGATAATAACGTGGGATATGGAATTTTGTATTTAATTATTGAGAACTTGGCAAGTACTGCTCTTAGTTTATCGCACACGTTATTTATGTGTTTAACCCATTTGAACCGACTGTCAATCACAAGGCCCAGGTAAGTTTGATGGTCAACCTGAGTAATGTGGTCACAGCTACATTTTCATCTTTGTGAGTTGTTGTGGAGACAAGCATGGTTATGAGCAATGAGCTGGACGTTGAAAGATTTTCGGTTTTTACCTATATATATAATATTATCAGAATAACCAATAGTATTAGAATTGTAATATATTCTCAGTGGAGTCGTAATGGAATTACAATGATTAGTGGTTTTAAGATAAAAAACTTACCGAAAATTTCGTGGAATTACATCTATTTGCCAAGTTTTATTGAAATCTGTTACCGAAAAGTGCGCGAAACCTGATTCATCCCCTAGTTTGCTAACTTTAGAGGCGGAATATTTTCTTCAAATTTAAATGGGACCAGTAGAACTCCTCGTGGAAGAGTTCATCCAGAGAAGTACTGTATTATTATTATTATTTCTGCTGCCAAGTAGTAATGTTAGCATTTCTGTGTTCCGGTTTAGAAGGGTAAGGGTGCTGGTGAAGTTACGGGCACATAGGACTTGTAAGTCCAAACTCATGGTACCACGATTTCGTTTAACCAAGGTAAACAACTCTTTTATGGGGAACTGTATACGTTTTTACAATAAGATTCCGGAGCATATATTAAGTTTATCATTTCCTAAGTTAAACAAAAAAGTAAAAACTACATTAAAAATATTTTGATCGAAAAATCATATTACAAAATTGAAGACTACGTGTTAGATAAAGATGTATGGAAAGACGACATGGCTCCAGAATCCACACAAATTTGATTCAAAGTGTATTCCATATTCCATTAAATTTATTTGAAAAGAGCAATCCCTAGAGTTTCTTGCTCGTTCTTCTCAGGGAGGTTAGCGTAGTGAACGAGCAGAAGCTTAAATGTGACGTTTTCAAGTATAAATTTATTTTACCTATGGAATAAATAATCTTTGACTTTGACTTTGTCAACTTATGTCTCAGGGTGACGGGCGCAGTGGCAGTGGCCCTCAGATCTTTGCGATTTAAAGCTCTGAATGGCACTGCGACTGTTATGGACAGGCGTGTAAGTTACCATCAGCACGACTCGTTCTTCTCGTCACTAGATATTATAAAAAAAACCTATACTGAGGTATCCTCTTTCCTTGAAAGAAATCAGTTCACAAAAAAAAAACAAAAAAATACAGTCGATTTGAGAACCTCCTCAATTTTTTTTAAGTCGGTTAAAAATTAGTAGACTGTTTTTTGCCTCGTATCTAGTTTGTACTTTACAAAATTAGCATAAATTTCATTTTGCTATAGTTACCAAAATTCGCTCCCATTACCTTCCGCAGGAATGTAAATTGAGCCTATGGCTGGACTAAGAGGCATTTGTAAGTAAGTTGTGATTATTTTCGTAACATGTATTTGAACACTGTGCAGCTCCCTCCCATGTCCTTGCAAGTGCGGGCGGCGCAAGCTCTGTCGCCGGAGCGGCCGAAAACCGCCAAAGGCTTAAATACGCCAACGTTAGTCAGTGTTACAGCTTTGTGCCCTTTGCGGTTGAAACCCCCGCGCCACTGCGCCCGTCACCTGAGACATAAGTTGACAAGTCTCGTGCCTTTAATTTCACCAGCACCTTTCCTTCAAAACCAGAGCACAGTAGTGTAAACTGGGGCGTAGCTCGTGTTGCGTAGCGAGAGGTACTTTTATAAATTTAAACTGGAATAATCTTCAAAACTTGGTTTATTGTATTCTTTCACATATTTTCTTATTCAGGTTACCTTCCGAACTCTCAAGATGTTCTCTTCTTTCTTATTTCATTTTTCAAACACATTCTAAATACAAAACTATATCACTCAGTCAGTGATTCTACTCATAGAGTAGAGCCTAGACTACAGTAGGTAATGCTAACATTAAGGCTTGGCAGTAGGAATAGGTAAGGTGACAGTACTGTCCCGGACGTACTCTTTCACAAGGAGCTATACTGCTATTTTCATAACACAACTGCTTTAACTACTTACTTTGGGATCGAAGCAACGTATGTGATGTTGTCTAATATATATTCATTATAATAAAAAAACTGTATATATAACCCTATATATACAGTTTTTTTATTATAATGTGTGTGGCCCCTAAGGACCCCCTTAGGGGCCACAGTCGAAACTTCAAGCGAACGAGCTGTCGGCTCGTAGAAGCCTCCAGTGACCAACAAGGCTTGCAGTTATTTCCGCCAAAGTATAAGTTTATCTATTTACAGGAGATATGTTGCCAGACGTTTGGGCACGATGCCCCAGGGCATGACACTGGAGGAAATTCTAGTTTCAAATACTATAATATACTGTGGTTATATTATTTCTCGAAATTATCTTACATAGTATCTGCAACAAATAAATCATTCTTTCATGTCTTTTAACACGTTACTGTATCAATGGCTACCTAAATGAAAATGTCTGTTTCCCACTTTATAGAAATGACGGCAGAGCTAAAAAGTTGCGTTTTCGGTTACCATAAAATTCTTTTTTATTCTGGTCCAGTTCTTTTTTAAGGTTTTTTGTTTTATTTTCAGTACAGCATCTCGTAAAGAAACAATATTGATGATTATAATATTCTGTAACAATATTGAATGTTACAACTTAAATTCTAATGTAAATTTGCCTTTGAAATTGGAAATTTGTTGTTGACCTTTAATTAATTAATCAATCTATTATACAGGGTTCATGGCTATGGGACACGGAAGGAATGTACTTTAAATGTCGTAGATAGGATCTTATTTTGTTTCATGGAGATATTATTTTATTTTTAAAAGAAGGAATACTTAACGTGACCATTATTTTTCTACTCAGAGCGGGACGCCTGTGAATTTATTATTGATTTGAAAATAAAACACATATTTATGGTAGTTACGAAATATTTAATGACTAAAAAAATAATAATAAAGGAATGAAAATTATAAAAAATTACAATAAATACCCAACCTTGTGAGCTGGCGTTATATATTTTTTGTTGTCGTGCCATTTTTTTATAATTAATGTCATGTGTGTCCTGTTTAGTCAAAACGGGACATTGTTAAGTATTTTGGAGACTGCGGGACACGAGGCTTAAAAGCGGGACACTACCGCTCTAAGCGAGACCAATGCATTTACATTTTACTCAGATCTATTTTCTTTCACAGATATCTCTGGATCCGTATCGCCCTCTTCGAGCGTCAACTAGCTAAAATAATCGAGCACTTAGTGAATAACGCAACTCGGTACTACGAACGGGACGCCCTTGTCGCCGACCCCGACTACGGAAGTATCTTGAGCTCGCTCCTGGTTGGACCTTGTGCGTTGGAATACTCCAAGGCGAAGGCCCCCGCTTGTTTTTGGACTGATCCGCCTGCTGACGAGTTGGTAAGAGTGGTATTATCATATTATCACACACACGCACGCTCACAAAAACATACACACGTACACATATCACGCGCGCGTACGCGCACACGCAAGTGGCAATATTTCGATGACACACTTGGGTAAGCAAACACTACGGAGAAATGTGTAGATTTCAGAGAACAACGTGTTTTGGGTGCAATCCAGACGTAGAGGTAGTTTTGCTACAATATATTTTCGTATGTATATTCGTTTAAAACCTAAACCTAAATGCATAAATCGTACACAAACAGTGTTTTTAACTGTGATGAAATCATGATACCAAAAAAACGAAATACTTATTCAATATATATATTACTTTACATTGATGAAAGAACATGTTCAAAGTGAAAATGATATCTGCAAAACTGAAGTGACTTAATATCCTCCAATATTAAACTTTGTAATTAAAACAATTGTCCAAACTTTGATTGACTACGAAATTAACGGAGTTTCTAGGTGTTCGAAAATTTACGGAAAATTTATACAATTACATAGTTGTAGTATGGTATAATAAGACAAGTAGTGTAACTCCTGATTGATCGCGTCAATGTCTACACGGCCTCTCGGAGCGTAGGGTTGTCACATAGTTATTTTATTACCCAGAGGTTGTAAACATAATTTAAGATAAATAAAGTATTCATCACAATATTTTCGTGCTATTTTGAAATAATCTTAGTCAAATGCAGTTCTTACGTGTCAATATTTGTATATCAGCATCGTCGATCGGTGTCTGGATGGGAGTATGATTATTAAATACAAATAGTGATTATGATTATATAATGATTTACTCATATCAGAATCTGGAGGTCCCATTGATGTTTTCTACAATAATCTTTATCGAATTCGTACCATTCTCCTCAAATATTTCAACTCTTCTTATTAGTACTGCCAAATTTATATCTATGTGAGTCTTTAGTAGCATTAGTTTTAAGTTGTAATCTCCCTCTTTTTTTGTAATCCTTATACAAATATGTTTATACTTCGCATAATAACGCTGTGTGTACAAGTATTAGGTCTACATTCTAGATTACGACTATAAAATGTATCTCAACATGTTCCACTGAATGTAAACTATTTTGTACATCCTATAAAATAAAAAATATAAAAACAAAATACACTTTTGATTTTGAGGCACTTTTGGTCAACCAATAACACAACAATAAACATGTCTACTATTTGATGTTATTATTTAAATACTGAGCGAACGCTTCAATTCTATAATTAATAGCACGTGAGACGACCCGCGCTATGCAACGCGAGATTATGCGAATGTGTGCATCCGTACACGGCGCGCAGCGGGGGTGCACACATACAAGCCACGTTGCTACTTTTGTATGGAGTTACACTACTTGTTTTAATGTACGATGGTGGTCGTAGCTTAGACATTGTAATAAGAAACAATTATAAAAGGCTCTTGATACATAAAATGTTATCATACACCAATGATATAAACACAATAACATATTTATTTCAGCATGAAAGTTCTTTCGGACATTAAATTTGAAGATTACCTTCTCTATTTTTCGACGAAATGTTTTTGAACAAATAATTTTGTATCTCTGAACCTTATTTTCTGCTGATCAGGTTCAAAGACACAGGATGTCAGCGGGAACAACCACACCGCCTTCGGTGCGAAGACCTATCCTCAACTTCAGGAGGAGTCTCAACACATCTTCTGATGACGGCAGCGTTGTTACGTGTATGTATTTATTATTGCGAGGGACCCATTTGTCTGAACTGGTCTTAGGATTTCCATTTAAGTTTTTTTTAAAATTAATAAGTAAGTGCGCATTTCACGTCTATCTCACTTGATGGAACGTGACGATGAGGTCGACGATGGAGCATGCACACCCAAGTAATGCCTATTCACTCTCGCCTTGAAAAAGCAGTTATAGCGTTCAGGGAATAAGTCAACAGGCAGGGAATTCCACTCCATAGCCGTTCACCGTATAAATGTCGAAGCGAAATGCCTCTTGCGAATCCATGGAATATCCAAAAATTTTGTTCTTTGATAGTATCTGCCGTACACCTACACATAGTATTGTGTACTTAATGATGCTTTCCAGTAAGTCTATATTTGTTGGCCATTATGCCTATTTTTATGTTAAAGAATGCTGAAGACATTGAAATATGAAACCTACAAAGTAATTGTCTTACGAGTTATTATCAAAGAATCCACCTGTAGTCGATTTTGACAAGAAAATATTTTTCTACAATCATAACATATAGTCACATGTGATCAAATACAACTACTTTTGACGTACGATTATTCGTCAAAAGTACTTTTATTACATAAAAGTCATAAAACGGTCGTTCTCGGACTAGTGTTCACTGTCTAATTTCCGTGGCAATTTTTATTATTTAAATATTCAAGTATATTATCGTGTAATTATGAAATAATATTTCGCGATAAAAAATCAAGTACCTAAATAATAAAAAATTCCACGGAAATTAGGTAGGGAACACCTTTTTTTATCTCAGGGAAACGCGTTACTTAACCTAACCTACTAATTCTGAGAATGACTGGAAAATGCTACATAAAAAAAATATAAGTATGTGAAATTTTAAAAGTTATCGACTAATTTCTTTCGTAGGAACATCAAAACTTGTAAAATTGTCATTTTGCGGATTACCCCAAGGTTGATATTTATCCTTCCTTCTGCCCTCGAAGTTGTAATATAATAATAGAGTGCGTTTTTGTGTCTTTGTACGTCTTCGTGGGTTATGGCCTTACGAAGTGCCGCGTTGCAGTTATGGCGGCGAAGGTACAAGGCATCCCTATCACACATGGTCATAAAAAATAATAAGTGTTCATGTTTTCACCACCATGTGGTCTACATAAATATTTAATATACGTATCCATAGGTAAAATTAAAAAAATCTAATACTAATAACACACACACTCATTGGACTAGGGAAACCCTGTATCGCGGGTGCCATGGACACATACATAGCCAACCATAAATTACAGCCAAACTCACGAGAGAAAAAAATGTAAACCATCCAAATATTTCTGCCCGGCCCGGGAATGGAACCCGGGACCTCTGCGTGGCAGACCAGCATGGTAACCGTTCGGCCACGGAGGCAGTTCATCTTGTAAGGATTTGTTGTCTATCATACATATTATATAAAATCTATATTGTCTTGACGACCTCTGTGTTCGAGTGGCTTGTGCACCGGTTTTCATGGTGTCGTCATCTGTGAGGTCCCGGATTCGATCGCCGGCTCTGGGTGTTTGTGGTACGTCGTTGTTTCCGATTTCCATAACACAAGTGCTTTAGTTACTTACTTTGGGACCGGAGCATCGTATATGATGTTGTCTAATTTTTATTTATTCATTTATCATTTATTAGTAAAATTCTCACAGGACATGCATTGGCGAAATCGCCATTTTTTTTGTATAATTTTTATAATAATATTAAACTACCGTACATAGTTATTTTTACTTGACATTGGCAAAATCATTGATTATTTCGATGGAGCCATAACATTTAAAAGAAGAAGAAGAAGAGGATATATAAGTTCTTGTTCAACAATATAAAGTTTTATTATTTTGTCTTATAAACTGTATTGGTTTAGGTACAGGTAGCGTGGGAGGTTCAAGTGCCAAGGAATATGTAGAGAGTCTCCACCAGAACTCCCGAGCAACCTTGCTTTATGGCAAAAACAACGTGCGGGTACAACCGGTAAGGCTGCAAAATTTTTTTTTAGAATATCAAGTGACGGGACGAACAAGTCGTGCGCCTGATGGTAAACTGTCCTGTTCAACCTGTCCAAAACAGTTGCAGTGCCACTCGGAGCTTTAAATCGCAAAGATCTGAGGGGCACTGCAACTACGCCTGTCACCGTGAGACATACGGTGACAAGTCCTATGTGCCCGTGATGCGTCCAACAACCTGCAGTACTTTCCTGGACGAACTCTCTCACACGGAGCTCTACGGCTGCAAAAGATATTTAACAATATTAAACAGAATTATGAATTCGCAGAAGAATCGACATAGCTTATAGAAATAGTAAAGAAAGGACGGTTAACAGGTTTTTTCTATAACTACTTCTAGAGTGTTCACATGACACATGCATGTCTCTAGTGACGACTTCAAATCGGAAAACTAGATATGGATCGACCAGTTACTGACCTCATTACGCCGCGGAAAGCTGTTTGATATGAGCAGCACATGACTATTCAAGTGGCTCGCGATTTCGTCTGCGTAGATACGAGTAGCCTGCAGTACTACTTACTTGAGAAATGTTTGGTTCTCCATGCAATATTTCATCCCCCATCTCATCTGCTAGGCCCCATCTATCTCTATACTAAAATTCATCAAATTTGATCTAGCGGTTTACGAGTAGGTGTGAAAACGTAACAGACAGAGTTACTTTCGCATTTATAATATTATATGCGGTAAGTTAGATCGAACAAAAATTATTGTCTAACCAAATCTTGTTCTAAATCTAATTTTCAAGAAGCTCATCAAATTCAACTCGTTTGTCTGGGGTCGCTCGCAGACAAATTGCTGTTAACGAGACAATGACTCCCATCTTTTGATTTTAGTCGCTTTCTACCAACATTTTCCTACTTTAGTTGTAGTGTTCGGGTGATATTGAAGAGTGAGCAAGATCAATAGAAGCGTACTTACAGTTTATTCAATCAACAATGTACAACTGCCGTTGAAAACAGCACAAACAATAACAAAGAAAAAGGCGCCAAAAACAAATACTTTTAAATTTAAAATTTCAATTTAAAAGTAAAAAGACTGTAATAATATATGTGCAAAAAAAAATTGTAACGATTGCTGTGATTCGCTACACTTACTTTTATAGAGTTTGACAGTGTAATTTCTTCATCCGTTTATTTGTTTATGATCTTATCAGCCACGAGTGACGAGACATGAAAGGAGTAGTTTGATTTGGAAATCTTTTGCGTATTCGTATCAGAACCACCAAAATCATAAAAACGACCGTTATATAAAAAAAACATTCTCCTCACTTTACGATCCAATTATTGAATTGAACGCTTCACAAATATTGCATTATTTACACATTCTAGCAACCGAAATTGATTTTTAGTGGTTTATAACTTCACAGCTATAACTCTCCTAAAGGCATCTCGGCGACGCGGATACCAAGTCTTATTACTTTTGATATTTGATACTATACTACTAGGCTTGGAAAGGCCCGAGTGTTGTGAAATTAAAATTGTTTTATAGAAAGACGTCGAGGAACCAATGCCTGGATACCTGAGTCTGCATCAGACAGCCGCTGGGCTCGTCATCAAATGGACTCCCAACCAGTTAATGAATGGATACGCTGAGAGCGAAGGAGTTGATAAAAGGTACAATTGATTACTGTACATTACTTTTGAAACTGAAGGCTTACTTTCTTGATTTTATGACGTACGTAGTCTATTAATATTCATTTCAATTTTAATAAATTTATTTTAACGCTGACTTAATTTTTACACCACGGCTAGGCTTGGCTGAAAGAGATATCTTCTAGAGATAAGCTCACATTTTATATGCCCTTTGTAACATGTGTTTGAAGTGTTTTTTTCTTAAAGAACTTATAATTTTATTAATCATCGAATAAAAAAGCTGTAGTATCGTTTGACCTACTGCCTCACAAGCATATCCAAGTTTCTCGAAATTTAGGTGCGAACTTTAATATGAAATTTACCATAAGCCTAACCCATCGCATCAGAGGAGACCCTTGCAAGTGGATAATGTGACCGAAGCGCTAAAGGGCCTTTTCTCTGTATGTCTTTTTTCACGTCTATGTGTGAAAGAGTGCCTGTGTAAAGCCCTCAAATGCCTCTCCAAATAAATAAATTTTCAATATTGTAAAAGTAGACGCTGCGTTAATAAGGATTTTATAGTTCATAAATTTTCCTAAGGTGATTTATCAAAACGTTATTTTGTTTTAAAAAAATTGCATAAAGCTGGGTTCTTTTTTTTAAGATCGTCTAATTGGAAAACTGTATTATTTAATGCGAAATTGACAATCCACGTAACCCTTGATTTAATAAAGCCACATATGATCGTACGTCTTTTATCACTGAAAGTCATAATAACACAACAAATTATGTACGTGTGAAATTGTATAACTCTTCTTTTTAAGTATATTATAGTTATTAATTATAACATAAAACTAAAATTTAATTTATATTAATTATAATTTAAATTAATTGTAATTTCGTTTGTAGAATCTTGAAACCTCTACTGAAAAATAGTTGTTTTGCAGATGTGGCCTAACAAGACCACAAAAGTAATAATTATTAATTTGACTGCGTATTTTAATTAATTTGTTTGATTCTTAAATTTAAAAACCTGACATTTAAATACAATTATGTATATTGTTAATGAATAAATTACTGAATTAAATTGAATTGATGATGCTGCATTTTTAGATTGCGTCTTCTAAATGTCATTAAGTATAATTATCTCTTAGCATAAACAATTTTATTTAGGAAATAGCAATGCTATCTACAGAATAAATAACTAAGCTACAGGCCTAGAAGTTAAATGAAAAAAAGTGCCAAAGGAAGTTACTTGTCTACGCTTTTAAATTATCAATGAAATTGTTTCTTTATAACATAATTTCACATAACAACAGCTGACTTTTATTCCCCACATCCATTATTTGTTTATTAATAAATAAATAAATAATTTATTTATTAACATTAATCCTAAAATATATAAAACGTTAACCCTATTTATTAATGAAAATTATACCAATCTTTGATAGCATTAAGTTAAACTATAACAATACATATTGTTATTATAGTTTATAAAACTACATACTTTTTCCTTTCTATTCCGAATTACGGTCCGTTCTGTTTTTCCTATATCTTTGTTTCTAACTTTGACATGGCTAAATGTTCTACGCAAAGCCATAATACAAAAAAAAACACAGTTGACTAATTTTGTAGGCACTTTTTTTTTTTGAATATATCGTCGTAATTATCCCGTGTGCAGCGCGACAAAAATGTTACGTAAACTGTCAATCCTCCCGCATCGCGTAGCTGCCTCAGGAACCGACTGAGTGAAGCGGTAGGCCTATTTACAGAGTGTTTTTTTTAAATGGGACAGTATGGTGAAATCCGAAATAATAATAATAACACACACTCTCAACATAGTCCCGCACTAGGGAAACCCTGTGTCGCGGGTGCCTTGAATACACACAACACAAATTACACCCAAACTCACGAGAGAAATAAATGTAGGCCATACAAATATTTCTTCCGGCCCGGGAATCGAACCTGGGACCTCGGCGTAGCAGTTCGGCATGGTAACCGTTCTGCCACGGAGGCAGTAGAAGATTTATTTATTATTTTTTTCTTCCCGTACAACAAAATCATACTTATAACAAACTTGACTCTATTAGTATTAAAAAAAATTGTCAACATTAATTTTGTATGAGAATTATTTTATGTAATTTGACCAACTTCGGTTGTCCCGATTTTTTCGTTCCAATATAATGAAATGATCCCTTCATGAAACTGAGTCGATTAGCACTAAAAAAAATGTTGATCAATTTTATTCTTTATTATGGTCAACTCGCGCTTGACCAAAAAACTGACTATGGCAACATTGTTTTCACAAAAAAGTCTTAATGGTTCTTAAGATAGTTTCCTTGTATCTTCTATGGTTTCGAATGTCCCCATACAGTCCCATTTAAAAAAAATTGTACGTGCAGCATTAAATCAGCAAAATAAAAATGATATAAAAAAATAAAATTAATCTCAATTAATAATAAATAGTATTAACCAAGGTTTAATATAAATAAAGAATTATTCAATTAAACTTTTGTTTTCCATGAAGATTTAAAACGCAGTTTCGTAAAGTTCAAAGATATTTAAATAGAACTTGTGACTTAAGTAGTCTTATGTAGCCAAGCTTTCATTATGAAGCAGCTGGTCTAATAAAGTGTTAAGTTAGAAATATCGTCAAATCAATAAAAGCGTCTTATATCTTGACCTTCAAATACAGTCTTTTGTACTTATCGGTGTTCGATAAATAGATTCGTGTGCTTCCCAAGAGATATAACTACGAATTGACGCTGAAATTACATTCATATATTTCGTTGATTGATACTGATTACTTACCCTTCTGTTATGACTTGTGTAGTGCCACACTATTTTGCTCTGTATTACTAAGAAGCTAAACTTTTTTTGTATTCTTGTGCATGCTTAGTGTGTTGTCTGATCGAGTAGTGTTGTAGCTTTCTCCGTTGCCACCTAGTGCATTCGTCCGCCTGCCAAAACACCTGTGTTATGTGCAGTGTGCAGCCCTGCACAGTGTACAGGATTAGATGTGCTGGACCTCTGTGTGCTGATTGGTATGTTGCTTTTTTATTTGCTACCTTAACGCATTAATGTATGTAGCGAAATTACAATACATTTTTGAGCACATTACGCTATATCGATATCTCGATTTTTCGATTTTCTGTTATTTTTGTAAACAGCCATTATTTACTTATTAATATTATGTTCCCCGAATTTCCTAAAAAAAAATAAAGGAACAAAAAAGAAAATTCGAAAAAAAAACAAAATAACGAATTTTGTGAAAAAAAAGAAACAAAATAAAAACAGAACAGGTTAAAAAAGTAAGTTGGCGTAATATTCATTGGAGGTATCGATTTGGTATGGTGTGACGGGTTGGTAACCGCAACTACACGTCTAGAGGTCTATTTTGCTCGTGAACTTAGATTATTTTTAATATGGCAAAATATTCTATAGTGTTATTGATTTTTATGTATTTCTTATGTAAAATAGGAGACAAAGGAGCAGACGAACCATTTTATAGGAGGTTGAAAGAGAGGTTGAAATTTTTCTATGATAATCGAATTTCGCTACGTACGTATTGTGTATTAATGTTCGTGAATGTGCATTGTACTGATTTTTGCTCTGTTTTTGGATCTCAATAAGCGCAATTTTTATTTGGAGACATAGTAGTAAAGTACGGAAAATGCTTATTTACCTTATTTCAATCTTATTATTATTACGCATCCGCCCTCCAAGAGACAAGAAAATGAAATTCTCATTAATTACTTTTACTTATTGCTACACTTAATTTTACGAGCTTACCAATATCTAATTTTAACAAAAATAATGTTCCAATCACCGTCTTCGCTCTGTGGACTGCCGTGGGTTCATAGGACGCTACCGGTAGTAAAAAGTTATCATTTAATAAGACAAGTATGGTAACTCCATACAAACGTAGCTGCACGGCTTGTATATGTGCGCGCCTGCCGCACGCGTCGTATACGGATGCAGACATTCGCATAATCTCGCGGGGTACTCTGGTTGCATAAAACTGGTCGTCCTAACGCTCTTTGTACGAGTTATCATACTTGTCTTATTTTATACTACGACGTAACCCGCGTAGGTCCGTAGGACCATGGACTTTTCATTATTAATTAATTAATTAATTATTTATTTCATTTTTCGTTTAGGATACAGATCATAGCAAACAATGATAACGATCGCGACTAGTACATTGATATTGGTGAATTTTTTCTCTGTTAGTGTTGTAACCAAACATTGTAATAATAATAAGGCAATATACTCATAGCCCCGCACTAGAGAAACCCTGTGCCGCGGGTGCCATGGACACACACGTAGAGAGCCACGAATTACACCCAAACTAACGAGGGAAATAAATGTAGGCCATACACATATTTCTCCTAGGCTGGGAATCGAACTCAGGACCTCTGTGTGGCAGTCCGGCATGGTGATCGTTCGGCCACGGAGACAGAAGTGTTTTTGATGCCATGATGTGAATGTAAAGAACGAAGAGTCGCCGCACTGGTGTTGTTCACGGAGCCAATACGATATTGCACATCGATTACTTCATTGTCATCATCTCAATTTACAACGTGTCACGTTTCAGCGTTTACTGGGCAATGTCGCTGCAAGTATGCTTATGGGAGGTGGTATACGTCCACGTCCATCGGTCTCAGGCTAGTGACGCTCTTATCCTGGTTGGTCAGGATGGGGTGCAACGGCCTCCTATACATTTTCCCAAAGGTATGCTTGATTATATTAATTTTGATAAATTGTCGCTTAAATGCTAAACCTCCGCATCATAAGGAAATTAAAAAATGTTTTTATTGCAAAAATGTGTTTAAAAACGGTCAAACTTTAATACTACATTAAGACACCTAGCGATTTGGCATTATAAACAACGGCATTACGCAAATGCCTGTTTGGCATTTTGCACTTTCGTGGCTAACTTTTGAGCTAACAGTCCTTTTGTGAGTTGTGTCACGGTAATCATCGCAAGCGCACGTCGCTATTAGGAAAAAGTGCCATATCGCAAAAACTCCCTCTGAATTCAAAGAAACTTATGGTCTAAATGAAACAATATTAAAATGTTACAAAATTAGGTGGAAAACTTTGATCGCCTCTCCTGTAAAAGTTTAGCATTTAAGCGACGAAATGTATAATTTTGATAAATATCCCGAGGCTAATGACGTCAGCAAAATTAAAATATGGCGGACGTTGGGTTTAGCTCTCTATAAAAGACATCAACGGCGTTACATTTTACGATATCGTTTTATTACGAAGGTATAAGTTCCAACTAGGTAACTTATTATGGCTGAAAAACAAGCTTTTCCACACTATATATTTTTATTATTTTTTATTTATTGCACTTGTCAATTTACAATTAAATTAACAAAACAAAACAGTGTGCATAAACCTATACAGATTGTGCAATCGTCATCTACATAATATAAAAAATTTAAAATATATTAAATATTATTGTAGGTAACTTAACAATATGTCCGTGGCAAATATACGTATAGTAATCTATAATTACCATGGTTGAGTTTGTGTCCATTCAGATTTTGTTGGACCTCATACCGAATGGCGTTCTAAAAACTAAGAATGAAAGTATATAAATAACATAGTATTAATTAATATAATAATCATAGTAAGTAAATGGGTAACCACAGTTAAACATTTTTTTTATAAGTAGAATTCATCTTAATCATGAATAATTAAAAAAAAAATGTGGTTTTGTTTTAGTGCTTCTATATTTCTAATCTCTAATCACGTAAATCACTTTAGTTATAAAGTTATTCTACTAAATGAAATAAAATTTGCAATGTAGGAAGTGTGATCACCTAGCGAACTATTTTTGTGTTTATTATTGTGCCGTTATTATAGAGGGTATGGTGATTTTTTATTTGTTTACGTAAAAAAAATATAATTTGCTCAAGAAATTTCATAATACAAATAAAATACTAATTTATTTAACAATATAGTGATCTGCAACAAGCACATAAAGACATTCGTAAAACCTCTGAGTCTGTAGCTCAGCTCGATAAAAGCGCTGGCCCCGGTGTAGCAACACGTGTTGGTTCGAGTAGTATGTACTAATTAATGAACATTAATGAACTAATCGAGGTCTTAGGTTTTCGCGATTGTTACATATGCGATGCGAAACTATTTTTCGGGTCTAAAACGGGTATATTTGTTTTTTTTTTTCAAACGTTTTGTTCTTTATTTGAAAAAACGAATATAGGCGATTTAGATCCGCTACATTTCCCATTTATGAACTAATTGCAACTTATTTCTTAAAAAACACTAGTTGAGCTCAGATCGAAATTACGTTTCTCAAATATTATGCGTAAAAGAAGTTTTGTGTATGTGTGATACATTCACGGGTTGAGTCTTCTAAACAAAATCAGTGAGCTAAAAGTAACATTTTGCTTATTTTTTCAGGTGGACATTTGTTATCATTTCTAAGCAATCTCGAGACCGGATTGCTGCCACACGGTCAATTAGATCCACCGTTATGGTCCCAGAGGGGGACTGGAAGGGTCAGTATATGTTTACAAATGAGTAAACACCTTTTTTGTGAGTGTTTTTCTTTCCTTTTTTTCTCACCTCAAGCGGAAAGTTAGAATTCCCCGATTTGGAAAGACTTAGCGATATACTATGTAAGTCTTATTCATGTAGTAAATGAACGTAACCAGTTAAATATAACTATTTGGTGCCAACAAGAACGATCTTGTAGTGTATTTACAAATTTACGAGAAACAGAATTCGTCGGCTAAATCTGAAAACCTCGTACTTAACTTTATTTTTAGACGAAATCCCTTTTTACTTTTCAAGCGCAATATCGCGCTTGATTAAACGCTTCTATAAATAAAAGCGCTGCAGTGCCTATTAATTTTCATACAATATCTGGAAGCGTAATCGCAACGCCGCTGTCGTGTCACGCGCGCGCTACTTTTGTAATAACAGTTAGTGAAGTGAGACGTAATGCGTCACAATTGTCCCACTGCAATACTTCTTTAAAGCCAACAGTTCCCGGATCTCGGCTCCGGGTTAACATGGATACGGAACACCCTCTGAGTCATAAAAACTTTTTTAAAGTAAATGGTTTGTTTCTGACTACTACCTAGCCCCGGAGCAAAGACAAGGTCTAACGGTCAATTTAACGACTTCGCCCAAAAAATTTAAAAATATTCAGTCACACCTTAAAAGAAACTCAGGTTTTATATGTGCTCGGAAACACGATCGCCAGCCAGGGAATAAAAACATGCAATGACTTAGTGGTAAAAGGTGAAACCAAAACATGCCGTAGAAATAAGTAAATATATAAGAAAAAGTCCTAAAATTTGATGAAACAAACACTTTTACAGGTATTTGGTCGGGGCAAAGCACGTCGGCGACCGATGCCAAGTCTTTGCGAAAGTGGAGAGACGGAAGAGGCCGAATGGGAAGAAGTCGCAGGAGACTACGTGTTTCGCATTGTTAACAATGCCATTACTGATAGAGAAGGTAAACTAGATGGTGAATTTTTTTCAAACAGGAATATCTATTAAAAAATATGACTCACATAAGTAATGCAACTTACTTAACACCAGCTGAAATTAGATAAAGACAAAGGCCGTTTTAGTAATCATTCGAGGAAAGTGTTCAAAAAGTTTTAGCATCATACTGTAAGTTTATTGTTTTCAGTTTCGTTTGTTCCTCGCGAATTTTCAAAACGTATGATTAAAACTTTCGAAACGTTATTTGCATTATTTATAAATATGAATATAAACAATATTTGAAACACAAATCCTCAAATTACTTAATTTTCTTCCAGCCATGCGCCATTCTCTTCTGGAGAGAGTAATTCAGTCTCCTCCACGTACACCTCGTCGTCCGCTAGCCTCAACTTCTACCACGTCTTCAGATTCATCTACGATGTCGGTGGACTGTCCTCCATCGGCTGGTCTTAATGGTCATCCTCCATTGACACCAATACCGCTGCACCATCCTATAGTGGAACAAGTAAGACAATACCATTTAAAATGAGGTTTTGCATTAACTTTGAAACTCTCATTTACGTATCACTGCCAGTTACCGGTACTTATTATTAATTTTTAATTTCAGTCTGCATCAATAGAACTAGTCTGTAGCACAATGCGACGTCAGATAATATCGCGAGCCTTCTATGGTTGGCTTGCCTATTGCCGCCACCTGTCTACTGTTCGCACACATCTTAGCGGCCTTGTCCATCCTAATATTATTCCTAAAGGTAAGTTCTCTTGTAATATGTGAGAAAATAAAATTGTAAAGCTCATAACCATGTTTGGATGATTTGGGAATTAAATGTGTTTGGACATTATGCCAATGTTCTTGAAATTACAGACAACGCTGAAGGCGGTCTGACAGAGGAAGTGTGGAAATCAATGACAGATGAAAACGGCGCAGTCAATGACAAAGACGAAGTCTACCGGCTGGTTTACTACGGCGGTGTACAGCATGAAATTAGAAAAGAAGTTTGGCCATATCTACTTGGATATTATGAGTAAGTGAACTTTTCAAAACAAGTAAACCAATAATCTAATATTAAACGGTAGACGATAACTAAATTTTCTTTTCTTGTGTAAAGCAACAAAAATTTTAATCTTAATATAATATAATAAATTATTTTCAGATTTGGTTCAACAACAGAACAAAGGATCGAACAAGATACAGCGTATAGACGTCAATATGAAACGACAATGTCGGAATGGCTTTGCGTTGAGGCGATAGTGAGACAGAGGGACCGCGAGGCAACAGCTGCATCGATAGCTAAACTGTCTGAAGCATCAGGAAAATTGAAGCCTGTGGAAACAGAACCAGAGGTAAATGTTATGTACATTATTGCGACTATGAAATTATTTGGTAACGTAGTAAATGTTCTAAAATTGTTGTAATATATTATGAGTAGACATTTAAATAAGAAAATTAATAAAATTTTATAAACACAATTTCTCTAATCCGGCAATTGTCTTCAAATACGACCAAATGATAAAGATCATGTTTAATTTTCAGGTATTTGAAGATGATTGCAGTGTCATATCAGACAATCCACCAATAGTATCGCCAGAACCCAGTGAGAATGATCAGAAGAAATTAGAAACGAAACCAGTTCTATCTCGAGCACCGAGCATAGACGAAGTAGACAACATTGAGATGGATTCGGAGAAAGAAAAAGAAGGAAAAGTTAACGGAGAGACTGAGAAGGGTGATAACGTAGATTTAGACAAAGATGTAGAAAGTCTTAAAGACTTAGAAGAAGATGAAGAAATTCATATAAAGAGTGTTGTAGAAAATCCTGATTTAAGAAGAGAAAGCATAGCAGAAATCAAGAGACTAGCTGAAAATATCGTTCAAAAGGGTGAAGGAAGAGGATTATTGTGCAGCGTGGATAGTGCGAATATGAATCTTAATGGTAGCGACATGAGATCATCTATTGACGAGCAACAAGAGAGTCAACCTAGTCAGCCCAGCGAACAACGCACAAGTGTAATCGTAACGAACCCCTCAGTAGACTTGGCTGCTTCAGGTTCTCCAGCATCTGAAGGAACTACTGGTAAGATTTTAAGAAGTTCAATTGTCGCTGTCATTGTTTCGATAATAAATTGTACTTACGACATTTTTTCTGCTTCATACGAATAAAGGTAATAGTATGATTTTGAACAATTTAGTTACAATACTAAATAGCCCAAATATAACTTAAAATTTATGTGCAGATTCCACTAGTGCGTGTTTATATATTGACATTTTTTAATTTTAAAATAACTTTCTGTCGGGTGCACGTACGATAGTATTAGTTACTTTATCTGGGGATCTAAAGCAAATCCCGTGGATGTATATATAATCCACAGTTCGTTCCCATGCCTGACGGCAGCCGCTTTGGCGTTTGCACGACAGAATCGTTTGAAGCTGCGATTGTCTGTTGTCACATTTTTATCGTGACGTTTTATTTATCGTTAGACGACTGTCGTTCTAGATCTTCCCATTGCCACGACAGTCTGTCGTCGTGACGTCAAAACAGTGAAGAACGACAGTTAATAGTGTTGTTCTATGAGTAAACAACTTCATTTAAATATACAAGCCACGACACTTTACACTGCACGACTATCGTCGTACATGTGGGATTCCGTAGCGATTCTCAGCTTTAAGTAAAAAAGAATAAAAATAGTAAAAATTAACTGAACGCCTTTCCCTTGTTAAGGAAGGAATATTGTTACAGCCAACGTGAGTCCTGCGCGTAGTCCGCTAGGCGTCGTGCGAGAGGAGTCTCAGTCGGCTGGCGCATCGTTTGATACTTTGGAGCCTACCAATGATCCTCGACCTCCGACAAATAGGTCTAATTGCGCATCACCTGCAAGCTCTAATGGTGGAGTTTATTCTGTGAGTAATGAACAAAAGAAATAAGGCGTTAATTAATATACAATCTAATTTTTACACTTAATGTCGATATTGTACTATAGTGTCGGCATACAGAGTGTCATTTATGACAGTATGGGGAAATCTGAAACCATAGAAAATACAATTAAATTGACCTTAGGACGTAGACATACTAAAGTTTTTAGACGAGCGTAAGTTGTACAGTGAATAAAATGGATATTTTTTTTTTGGGCTGGATTGATTCAGTTTTATAAAGGAATCATTTCATTGTATTGGGATTTCATTGTATAGGACGAAAAAATCGAGACAGCAGAAGTTGGTCAAATTTCATAAAATATTTTTTCATACTATATGAATAAAACTGACAGATTTTTTTAATGCTAATTGATTCAGTATCTTATAAGGATGACTTCATTGTATCTGACGAAAAAAATTGGGTCTGCAGAAGTGGGTCAAAATTTATGACAAAAAATTTTTCGTACATGATCACCCTGTCACCCTGTGTGCGATACTGTGTTTCCCTAATATGGGGCTATGAGTGTATGCGTTATTAGTATATAAATGATTACCATATATGAAACGAATTTGGCTAACTTTAGATCCCCCATCGTCTGTATGCATTTCATGGAGTTTTTGGCACTCTGTATGCATTTCATGGGCACTTTTGCGCTGACAGACAGCCTCATTTTTTGTAATGAATTTTCTAATCTAAAGCTGTACAATATCAAATTCGTGGAATTCGGACAATAAGTTAAATAAGTCATTCAAAATTCATTACATTATTATTTTAGATTGAACTGGTAGACAGCTTTGCACTGAACTTACATCGCATCGAAAAAGACGTGCAGCGATGCGACAGGAACTATCCCTTCTTCACCGACGAGAATCTTGATAAACTTAGGAATATTATGTGCACGTAAGTTTCTCCACATTGCTTTTGCCCTTGTGATCCTATGTGTTTAGCTACCGATTTGTACTGTCGTTATAATGTGTATTTACTGGCTAATATTAAAAGTATTACGTACTCTTGGTATAAAAGGGTTATATTTGCAAAATGACTTTTCAGGAGAGAAGTTCAAACATTCTATGAATAAAATTAATCTAAAACCTTTGCACACGGCGTATTTTATTCGCGCCGCAGATGCGCTGTAGTGAATCGATTCAAACACGTGCAAACATCGCGTTGCAAACAAGAAGCTTATGTACTCCACTGGAGATTACACTTACAATTTCAAGTAGTTGCTTCATTTCAAAAACTAACTGAAATTAACAAACAAAACTACAATTAAAACTATTTCTTATCAAAATGCGCTATACATAACTAAACTAAAAGCGCGTCGTCGACGCGTATAAATTACGCTGTGTGTATAGACTCTTAAATAGGAGAGATATAAAATTTGACATATACGTCATTTCGACTCATCCGTAGAACAAAGATCTATGTGTAAGACTACTTGTTCTCAGGATATAGTACATTTCGTTCGTTCCTTCTTCGCTGTGGATATCAGATCGACCGTTGTTCGATTTTATATTTCCGAAACGAAATAAGTATATAATATAAATTATCAAAACACCTTTACATAGGCCTTAGTTTGAATAACGAAATTATTCTCGTAGCGTACTTATTCTCTTTTTGCTTTATAATCCCTCGGACTCTGTTCTTCGGATGAGTCGATTTGTTTCATGTAGTACCAATGTATTTCATGTCATAAAAGCACCTATGACGAATGAGCTATACTAAACCAATTCAAATATCTAAAAAAATATAATCATCATTTCGTTGGGGATAGTGCAAATCCGCGTAAGGTAAAAGGCGCGTATCTGCACTAAATCAAATTCCACAGGAAAGGGATTTAACGTTATTATTTTGTTATTTCAGTGGCTACAACTTTCATTTTCGCACAGTAGACATTAATTTATGTTGTACTGATAATAATAAATTCCCGTAAATCACGCTAATTTGGTTGCCACGACATTTACGCGTGTTTGATTTGATTACTAAATTACCGAAATGGAAACTCATAATCAAATGCTAATTACGCGTAATCACACTATCCCCGACGATTTATACTTTAATCCTTATGATATATTTTGGTAGTAGTAGAGCTTTTTGTAAAAGAATTCGTCTAGGGAAGTACTGCCACCATACCTATTTCTGCCGCCAAACAGTAATGTGAGCATTGCTGCGTTTCGGTTTTGAAGGGTATGGGTGCTTGTAAAGCTACATAATAATATGGCCCTAGTCAACTTTACGTTACTTAGTCCGTTGCGATTTGAAGCTCTAAGTGGTACAGCAACTGTTGTGAATAAGCGTGTCGCTTATCCACGATAAAAAATATTCAAAAACTTCACATTGTAAAAGCTTCGTTGATAACTAAAAATTTTCGAGATATAGTCCCAAAATATTTTTTTACGACTGATTCACAATAAAATGTTCTACAGGTACGTATGGGAGCACCTAGATATGGGTTATATGCAGGGCATGTGCGACTTGGTGGCTCCACTTCTCGTGATGATGCATGACGAAGCCACTGCGCACGCGCTCTTCTCACGCCTCATGAGTCGCGCTACGGATAACTTCCCCTCGGGACAAGCGATGGATGCACATTTCGCTGATATGAGGTACATAAGGCCTTGGAATACATACCTCGTACTTGATTTTTATGCAACTTTTCAGGACGAAGGTAAAAATTTGGTGCAAAATATTGTACACGCAGTATACGTAGCCTAAATATTATCGTGGATATATTCTGTTGTTCATTGAGCGAATTCGTAAAAGTGGTTTGGTGAGTTTTGTGTTACCATAATAATAATAATTAAGAGTCATAAATTTGCTATTATATAAATCAAAGTGGAATAAATGAGACTTGTTGTCTACACTTTCGCATTATGTACAACCTGTAATGATGGCTGTAAGTTGGAAATAAATAAATGTTTCTAGTTAGAATTTAATCAGAGAAATATACTGTCCTCCTTATCATAATTAACGTAATCTACATTTTTAACGAAATCGAGTTATCAACATATTATCTGGCATCAGCAAAACGAGATCTACAACCCTATAACCGGATTTTTTATATCTTATTTAGTTCCTGTTGTATTGTAAGGCAAATTCAGTGTAATTTACATTTTTAATAGTACAAAAAATTTTTAGGTGTAATGTATGGAACGTTACTAAAATCAAATTCGTTAGTTATGACAAGGAGGGCGATATAATTCTGGAGTTCTTGCCGGGTTCACGAGTCTTTCACTTGCGTTTTTCGTTTGCTTGCGCGACTCGTTTTGCGCATACGCAAATCACGAGTCTGCTTGCTTTCCGTTGACTTTTTTTGGGTTGCGTGAGTTTGATATCTAGGAAGCTTGAGATCTAGCATGCAAGCAACAAGGAACGTTTGCGGAGGACAGCACCACTGGCCAATCACACAGCAGCTGGTTCGAGAGTGTCGACAACCCAAACAAAGGCAAGGCGCCGCGCACGCGCGCAAGTCTCTTAGCAATGCAAAGCGGAAGACTCGTGAACACTTTTGCGTTGAAGGCAGATTTTTCTACGCCGTGTACCCAGCCAACGCAAGCAAATGAAAAACGCAAGTGAAAGATTTGTGCACCCGGCCCAAATTTTGCGATTGTTACGCATAGGAAATGAAAAAAATTTTTGGATCTATAGTCTGTCTTTTTTGAAGACAGAGCAAAATGACAGTTCATTGCAATGATATTATACCTGGTTCATTGCGTAAAAATGTTGCCGGCTTCCGAGCAGCTAGTGATTGCAGTCGATAATATACTAGTGACTATCGACTGAATATTGGTCACGCTTAAGGAATAAATAGCCGAATGTTAAATTTCAATCATCCTTGACCCGTTTATTCATCCAATTACTGAGCACATGTTCATTGGATGTATGGAGTACTGCTGCCACCTTTGGGACGGCTCTGCCCATTACCAGTTAGCTGCCTTGGACTCGATGGAGCGAAAAGCGAGTAGACTTATTAATAACAATTCTCTTGTGGAATAGAAGCTACAAATTCTCGACCATCGCAGAAAAGTAGCTTGCTTGTCGGTTTTCATCGGATACATTTCGGGGAGTGTGCGCAGGAACTTTTCAATTTAGTTCCACCTTCACCGTTCCTCCTTCGGTCGACGAGAAGGTCCGGAGCAGTCCATTCTTATGTCGTTGACATTCCACCTATTCGCACTAAGCGCTTTGCTTCCTCCTTTCTGATGCGTACGGCAAAAGACCATTCCTTTGCTCTACCGAAAAGTACTATTTGGGGCTATTCAAGGCTACAGTGAATTAGCATTTTTTAGGCGAACGCGTTCCATCGTCGGTCATATCGTCGCTTAACATCATGTGAGATTGTGGCCAAGCGTGTGTCTATTATATATTAAAAAATACTGTATTTAGAACTATGTTTATGAAGTATACAAAGAGAAAACGTATGTTAAAATTTTTTTTATAAAAATTTAAATTGATAGTAGTAGGCCAACTGTCAAAATAGGAATAAAGAAGGTAATAACGCAGTTAGTAATCATTATCATCTGTCGTAACATTCACAATTTAGTCATTTTTGGCAAAATCTTATTTTTCTGTCACAATCTATCGATAAAACTATCGAAAACAACTCATAACTAACTATTTAAAATTTTATGAAAACTGGCAGTCCTTCTAGTGTCATTTTACTATGTCTTCAAAAAAGACAGACTATAAATCACGTGTTTTTTTTAAAGAAACCAACGTTTCGTGCCCTTAGCAGGTCCTATGGCTACAGGTGACATTTTTTGTGGATTAGTTTACACAATCATTTCTTTTTGCTTGACGGAGTATGCAATCACTACCACAATCAGTGCCGTGACCATGCGCCTTTGCTTGTTTGTTACCAGGTCGCTGATTCAGATCTTGGACTGCGAGCTGTACGAGCTGATGCACGCACATGGCGACTATACGCACTTCTACTTCTGTTACCGGTGGTTCTTGCTCGATTTCAAACGAGAGCTGCTGTATAAAGATGTGAGTGTTTTCCTTATTCTTTACGGTAACTCGTAAAACTGACTGACTGTCGCTGTGGATGCAGAAGTTGCTGCAGTAGAAGAATCTTCACTAGGTTAATCGGAACCATAAAGAACTATCGACCCTAAACGGATCGTCCCAATAGTGGTCTATATCGACCTCAGGGAGCCTCTCCAAATTTTGGCTGTCCATAAATGGAATAATTCACATTACATAGATGGTGTAATTATGTACTTTCAATAGACATATAAATTAAATAAATTGTAGAAGTTAACATTTCACAACAAACAAGATATAAACCCAGCAACCCCGAGAGTTTCTTGCTCGATCTTCTCAAGGGAATTTGCTTTACGATTTACGATTGCGTCGTTGCTTCAAGTCCAGTCGGATCGCAGGATTTTTTTCGATCGATTTTGTTTGATCTTTTATCAATAATAATAACTAACTGGTGAAGTATTTTCACAAAAAATAGACAAATCCTGATATTCGATAGAAAATTAAATAAAATGCTTTCTAATTTTCGGTATTTTTTACTGCCTCTGTGGCCGAACGGTAACATGCCGCACTGCCAGGCAGAGTTTCTAGATTCGATTCCCGAGCCGGGAGAAATATTTGTATGGCCTACATTTATTTCTCTCGTGAGTTTGGGTGTAATGTGTGGTTGTCTATGTGTGTGTCCATGGCACCCGCGACACAGGGTTTCCCTAGTGCGGCGCTATGTTGAGTGTGTGCGTGATTATTATTATTATGATTATTATTTTTATGTGAAGGTATTCGCCGCATGGGAATTGATTTGGGCAGCGCGACACGTGGCCTCTGAGCACATGGTGCTGTTCATAGCGCTTGCATTGCTAGAGACTTACCGTGACGTCATTCTCGCCAACGCCATGGACTTCACGGATATTATCAAGTTCTTTAATGGTAAGGCATCAAAGAGGTCGACCGAAATTTGTTTGTATCTTATTAAAAAATCGAGGAATTTCTGTGCCGTGTGTGCGTAAAGAATAAACTTGTATCTAGAATATTCAGAATTATTATTATACTTATTTCATTCATCAGGACTTGAAAGTTGAGAGGTATTTTATTTATATTTTGTGTATATCAGCTTTTTTTTTTTGCAGAAATGGCGGAAAGGCACGATGCCGCAGCTGTCTTATCTTTGGCGCGGGATCTCGTGTTGCAAGTACAAACCTTGATTGAAAATAAATAAAATAACATGTAGAAAAAAAAAACAAATTACAATTTATTTATGATGTAGTTAAAAAAGTAACAATCAACAAAAAATAAAATAAAATAAGACTTTATTTTGTGTTAAAAAATCAGAATGAAATTTGAAGAGAGTGGCAAAAAAAATTGACGACATGATAATAAAATTTCTCTTAATTAAATTCTGTAGACGTAGTGATGAATCGTTATACTATTTTAAATAATGAATGTTAAAGAAAATATTGAACGTTGACATAAAGGATCCTTTAATAACTAATGTCCTGATTAAATAATAGGCTCAATTATTTGCGGTAAACATAGTATAATAAGACCGAGCGGGTTGCCATTGCTTAGCACATCAATGCCTACACTTCACTCGGAGTGTAGGGTTGCAACGTTATTATTTTAATTGTACCTGCAGGTTGTAAACATAATTTGAAAAAATTAAGGTATATCACAGTGTGTATATTGACATAACCTTTGCCAAATGCAATACTTAAATATTGATATTAAAAAAATATATATTACGATAGAAAAAAAAAAAAAAATGTACCAGACAACCACACTAATTACCTGATATCAAACATTCCCTCTACTATGAGTACTAGAGCAACAAAATAATCATTGGCTCACAAAATTCGCCAAATAAACAGATAAATAAAAAATGTGAATTATTAATATGAATATGAAGATGTGTAACTTGCCTCTCATATTTAGTAGGTACCGAGAAGAACAACAATTCTGAATTGGAGGCACTCTTGTTCAAACGACCATAAACAACAATAAGCACATCTAATTGATGTCATTTTTAAAACACTAAGCAAACTTACAAGTATTATATCATTGGAACAAACGCTTCAATTTTACAATGAATGGAGCAGGCGACAACCCGAGCTACGCAACTAATGCAACGCGAGTGCACCGCGAAATGATGCGAACGTGTGCGTCCGAACACGGCGCGAGACGGCCGTGTACACATACAAGCCGCTCTGTTAAGTTTGCACGGAGTTACCACACTTGTCTTATTATACTATATATATAGGGTCTGAGAGTAGAGTGTTAGCGAAATCTTATGTTATGGCATTACTAGACGAAAAGTTAAGAAGAGCTTGAATGATTTTAACATTAACCTCAGAACATTGGCTATTTAAAGTAGGAATATAAAGATCTATTATCACGGTCTCAAATATATCGGCCATTCTCACAATTTGGTGTTCTCAGTCTAATTACCGTAGCCATTTATGTAAATTACGAGTGGATACGTCGACACTGGTACGTTCGCACGAATTTCAAATATTTCTTGGTTTAGATATGAGCACTTTGAAAATGAATGGCGATATAAAAGGTATATTTACTAACTTCCGGCCGGTCTCTCGGAAATTTGATGGTAGATTTTAAAGAATAGTCGTCGTGGGTTGTATTTTTATGTAATTACACGAGCAGTCTTTCGCCATCCAGGATAAATGGCACTGGTGTAATTCATTCTGGGCTAAAATGAGAAATAAATTTACAGACAAAGGTAGCGTCCGAACAGGCTACGGTAATTGGAGAATATGGGTTTGAAAAAAAAAATTTGTATGATAATTAAGTAGCAGAGTTATAATAAAGATAAAGGTATAAACTACATAAAAATATATTTATGGTTCTTTATAATGTAATACAGAGACAGGAAAGGCAGCAATTCTTTCATGTCTCTGTATGTAATACATGAAAAAAATTGATGTTATGTGAATGGCCGATATATGGGGTTATAAAATTCTAACAACCTCTCAGGACTGTATCAGTAACATCATAACAACGTTAGTTCCGTGTTTTAATATTTCATCAAATATTACTTTCGCATTAAAATAAAAATATTTTAATGGTGGTAATAAAAGCAAGCACCCACCATCAAAATTATTTTCATGAATGACAGTAAGCGAGTGGTATTTTGGAAATACAGATGTAGAAAGTTTCTATAGTATATTAAAAACTTGAAAGTTTATTTGTCGTCAATGTATTATTTGTAAAAAGTCAAGGAACAAAAGTTGTTGTTTATAGTGTTAGTCATATAATCATGAGAGATTGTTAGTATTTTACATAATATAGTCCTGTATATTGTTCACTGTTTACAGGTTTCTTATACTCCGTACAACCATTTATTTACCTGACTTTTGACATTGCCTCCGAAGTTCCTAATTATTCACATACAATCATACACAAAAATTTAACACTTTTTTAATTTTAGTGAAGCGACGTACTCTTTAGCTCCGATATTTATCGAGCCTACAGATTATGTAACAAGATTATTCACGTTGATAAATTTTGGTACCTGTCTAATAAATTATAATGAAATGAAATAAATTATAAATATAATAAATTCTTATTGTTTATTATAATGAATATTCGGATTCTTCTCCTTATGAACGGGAATCATCACTTGAATCCTCATTAACATTAATTATTATTTCTTGAGTACACAAATTGTCAAACGCAACATCACGATCCCAATCAGACAGTATCTTCTTTTTTGAACCCGCTCACATTCACGATTAAAACTTCTTCATAAATAAAATCGATTATTATAAAAAATCGAATCGGAAACGCATTAGGACATCACTATATAATTAGAATTCGAGCTGCCAATAGTTAAATAAATGGTTGGACGGAGTATATGAAACCAGTAACTAGTGATGATAATTTAGTGGAAAACCACAAGTCTTAATATTTAATAAAGCATAGAGAAATGAAAGTTTAGTAAGGAATTGACAATTGCCAAAGTTATGAACGTTTGTTGAAATTATCCAATAAAATTGGAACCATTCAGTTAATTGGTTACGTTAGAAGAAACGTGAACTGTCAGTCAATTCTTGTTTTTGTTGTTTCTACAGGAAATTCACTTTAACAGGCCGGGTAGTGATTGTTTTTCGAAGAGAGCTTATATATGAATTTCCAAAATGATCTCCATCATTATCCGATTCCAATAATAATTACATATAACTGAGAAGTAGGATTTCAATAGAAACACTACCGTGAAGTCATATAGGCAATTCATTAAATTGACCCTACAATCTTGTGAGAAACTATTATTTACCTTGTGTTATTTATTGGACAAATAACAAAGAATCGGCTAAGTAAATGTCGATTGTAATCGACAGAATATTCATAAGATGTATAACTTCTTTACTGTGAAGGGGCTGTCACGAATGGAAAGTCAGTCTCGAATAAATCAATCAATTACATATTTTAAAGTTGGAAATTTATCGAATTTCATATCGTCTATTATGTATACCTATTTAAATAATTATATAAATTACCTACGTTATGTCAACCCCTTCCTCCCGTGCCTTTTCCATACAAAATCATTCTACGTAATAAAAATTTAAAAGCCGAACTGAAAATCTCACGAAAACGATTTTAAACCCTCGTAACCGCAAAAAAGGTGTCCTATATTTTTAATCTTCCATAACGGAGTAAAATGACATTTGTAGGGTTGCTATTTTTCGTAAAATTTTAAATACTCCTTTATTTGTTGTCGATAGTTCTATAGTAAATTGTGACGTTCTAATTATTAATAATTGCTTTATCGCCTTTTTTTTCATATTTTGATGGTTTGCCCATTTTGAAGTTGATAATCAACAGAGTATTTATCGACTGCAATCACTAGTTGCTTGTAAACTGACAACCCTTTTTCGCAGGTCATTTTTCTCCGTCGTGGAAAACAATGTGGAATAGAATTGTTTCATGATATTTGCAGTCGACAAAATAATAACTTTAGCTATCATAATAATTATATACACAATACCTCAATTACCTTATCATATTAATTAATTACGATTTTATTAATACGTGATTATAATTAATTTCAATCTGTATTAACATAAATTGTATTTGTAATCGCTTTATGCATTACGTCCTTGGAAGTACAAGCTGTAAAATCTAATTTAAAAAATAAATTGAGATGTTCCCATGGAATATACATACTTACAAAATAATAAAGAACAATGCCCATTTCGAACTCACACATTAGTCATGACGGTTGAAAATTTTGTCCATCTAAATATGCGTTATAAAATAATATACGGTTCTTTCGTATAGCTTTGAAATAAGTTGGGGGAAAAAGATTTAAAAATACGTAAATAAGCATTGTAAATAGTTTTGTTTAGTTTTGTTTTAGTGTAATTAGAAACTATTTGGAAATACAAATGAAATCCTATATCTGCGATTGATGGCCGTAAAATTTTTTACTTGGTTCAGAACAGTATGGAACTTGGGAATTGTTCTTTGTTGTTAACACCTTAAATCTCAATTTTAATGACTCGCTCATCAAAGAACTAATTTTAAGAGAAATTATTGAAATTATATTTTATTTACAGGTTTTATTAATTATAGCCCATATATTCTGATATTGTCTTTTTATCAATATAGTAGTTATATGTATGTATACTGTATTATTATTAGTGTTATTAAGGCTTCTTAGGTGTTTCTGTGCTGTAAAAAGTCATTAGAAATAAATGTTGTATTCCTGAAGTAATTGGAACGTTGGTTTTAACAGGCTTTAGTATTTAAAATTTAACTACGACAATTTATATTTTTTAGTAGCAATAGAGCTACTTGTGAAAGAGTTTATCAAAGGAAGTACGGCCATCTTACGTGTTTATGCCGTCAGGCGGTAATGTGAGCGTTACTGCGTTTCAGTTATGAAGGGCGCTGGTGAAATTACAGGCACATGGTCAAGTTATGTCTCAGGGTGACGGGCGCAGTGGCAATGCCTCTCAGATTTTTGCGATTCGAAGCTCTGACCGACACTACAACTGGCGCACAACTGTAGGGTCATAAAGCTACCTCCCATGGACATAAAGCTATCTCACAAAGAGATCCCGCGCTTATGTCGCTCTGGCGCAAGTCGCGCCCTGTCGTGTTTGCCCTACTGTTTCGTCCCGTCACATGGTATCATAAAAAATATCGATATAAAATAATGCAGAGATTTCCGAAGAAGTCAAAGCCGTCGATGCCATTTCCATTGCTGTTTAAAAAAGGATTATGTGTTTTTCGTTGGAATATACCATACCATTGTCGTTTAGAATTGAAAATGACGTAACATAATTAATCAATATTGTAAAAAAATTAAAGGTATTTAATAATTTACCTTTTTTTTATCGAAAGCGAACTTTACTTGGTTTAAAAAAAAATTATGATATCAAGAGATGGCACGAACAAGTCACCCTGAGACATAATTTGAGTAGTCCCATTTTCTTGTAATTTCACCAGCACCTTCAAAACTCAAACGCAGTAATGTTCACATTACTGTTTGACAGCAGACATAGGTAAGGTAAGGTACTTTCCTGGACGACCTCTTTCACAAGGAGGTCTCCTGCTACTAACTTTTCGATCTCAATCTAATCTCATTATGTTATTACATTTATTTAGCAAGCAAACGGTATTGGAAATATTATTTTCCTGATTTCTTACACCCCGTACAATAAATAGCTGATTCCAAAATCGGTCAATTCAATACAACATTTATTTCTTAACAATCTATAGCTATATCATGTCCGTGAAATGTACTTGTGATCGAATTACGCTTAAACCCTACAAACTTGAGTTCTGTTTAGGACAGGCCTAAGATGAAAATAAGCTAAGCTTACGTATGAAGCTGTGTTGTAAACACTTTACGTGTCAAAGTGTAGTGTAATTTATGAAGATACTACATTGCTCAGTGATAATTCTATTATATAGGTATATGCCACTGTCGCAACCTCATTTAGTTCACTGTTGGGTAAAGTTCTCTTTGGTGGTAAAGAGTATTTGCCATAATCATGGCACTTTTGTCATTATTGGGTTGATATATGACCTACAAGATTTGTTTTATTTGCGTATCGTCCGCATGGAACATTCAAGGGTCAGAGATCGTACTGCCCAGTCATTAGTTCTCGACTCTACAATATTTTTGTTATAATATTTTTTTGTACAAAGATCGAAGAACCATAAAGAAATATTCTTCCGATCTATACCTCTACCACGAGTTTACTGTGACATTTGTCGCTAACAACCGTGGAATTTCCTTTACAATTTTGTATGACAAATTATACAGCGCCCCTAGCGGTCACAAGAAGAAACAACATTTTGTATATAAACATTTACGCAGTCGCAATAACTGTCATTATAATCTCATGGCAGAGGCACAGCTGACTGGACTCGAACCAGCGTCTACTGCCTCACCTCGGCTGCCGCTGTTACCAACTGAGTTACACAAGCGGTAGCGGTATTGCGATTGGTAGAGGTAGTTTTCTTTGTATGATAGTAAGAGATGGGACTAATAAGTTGTGCGTCTGGTGCCGCTTAGAGCTTTGGCAAAGATTTGAGGGGCATAGCCACTGTGCCCGTCACTCTGAGACACAAATTGACTCCCTAGTCATACTTTTTACAAATTGACTCCATAGCCATGTGCCTATAATTTCACCAAAAATCGATCATACCACTATTAAAGGATTCTCCTATAAAATATTATATACTATAAACAATCTATATTATTAACGCTTCTGTTTGTTTTAAAAAAAGATTAAATTAGGCTTCCAACAATGAAGTATCTTTGTAAAAATATTTAAAAAATAATCAAATAAAAAACTTTATTTATAAATGTTTTAAATATAAATGTTTTTACGAATAATAAAATGTAATGACCTTTTTTAATCATTTGCACTTGTTAAAATTAAGAAATAAATAAAAATATATTTAACGAAAATGTTTAATGTACAGTGGTTTAGATATTAGGTGAAATAAAAATGTGTTATATTTAAAATGGTATGTTTTATCGTTCTGAGTATATGGAAATCTACACAAAAATTAGGAAAAAATTGTAATGTAATGTTATCAAAGGTTACGATTCTGTACATATAATTTTCGACTAATCTAAAACTAATTTTATCGATCTGTTTATATAAAATCTTAAGAGATATCGGAATTTTTTCAATGTTTAAATGAAATTAGGGAATAAAAGCATTGTGCGTTTCGACAATATTGTACCCGTAGTATAAACAAAGTCACACGTGATCATATGTCAACAGTGCTTTCTTCATATTTGAAAGTCATAAAAATATGACTACATGAAACTACTTAAACAAATTATGTATATGTGAAATTTTGTATTTCTCCTATTTAAGCATAAAAACAAAATCGACGAAATGTCGCTTGCAGAATTTTGAAATCTTTCTCGTGAGAAATTGTTTGTAGATATGATTTTATTCATTCCTTGTTTCATTTTGAGTAGCACAGCTAAACATACAAAGCACAGTTAAACAAATCGAATATAAATAACTTTATTTATAATGTAGGTACATTCATGAAATTGAACAACTTTACACAATATAATGTAAAGAACCCTTGCCCTTTTATTTTTTTAGGATTGTTCAGGCTCCTCATGTTAGAGCTTAGGAAATATTTATTTAAATTTGATATATTTATTTATAGTTTTATTTTATTCCTTCATTTCACTTTAGATTTTGTATGTATTAGTGTATGTATGTATGTACATTTGATATAATAAATTTATCTGTGTATTTATTGAGTATAGTATAGTAGCATTCAATTTCTTTATTTATTTGTCTTAAGTGCCACCCTAAAAACCAACTTTCCTCTCCGATTTTCAAAGGTTACTTGGAAGGAATCCCTTTACGGGATAAGCTCGCCTTTGTACTCAAATATTTTAAATTGTTTCTTAAAATGTGTAATTTACTTTGTACAATAAAGTGTTTAAATAAAAATAAATAAATAAGAACTTAAAGAATTGTCTGAAGTTAAGAAAGTACGTGCTGGATAAACTCAACAAAAATGAAATTTAAAATCAACAATCAATGTATCGGTAAGCCACACCAATAATCTCAAATTAGGAAATTCCCTGCGCTATGAGTACCAGAGTACCAGGTCGTTAATTCATTCATAAGATAGAAATCAAAAGTTTATCAGCTTCCATTTTTGAAGATATTCTCTGCCAAAGGGACAGGAATCTTTGTCTACACTATGACTACTAATAAAAATGACGGTAAATATAATTTTAAATTAGTAAATTTAGCAATAGTTAAGAAAATGTGTGTACCAGAATCGGAACTTATGTATGTCTAACATATACGTAGAAAAACTATTTTCAAAAATATTTAATAAATGTGTCCTTTTATAATGTCCCATTAATATATTTATATATATAATGTACTTGTTATTTACTCGTTACCCATACATAAAATCATCGGTACAAGTAGTTTTGGGTAATTATCAGAAAAATTTCAAACGGTGGAATTTTTTTAAAAAGCATTTCAGAAAAAAAGAACAATTTTTTCTGAAATAAATTATTATTTTCGCTATTCTATGACCCAACACTAGGTACAAGTTTTATGTACCTGTACTTAAAAGAACTGCTTTCTAGAATAGTGGCCTATCTCAAAGGCACCGAATTCATAAAGATGGTTTCAAATAAATTGAGACGTGTTTGCCGTGCAAAGTTGACGAATCGAAGACCATTCCAATGTTGTCATGTGATTGTTTTAACCCACGAAAAGCTCGGTGTATCATTTACAATAAAATTTAGCAATTTCTGAATGAGTCTCAGTAATAAGTCAAAAAAAGAAAGTAGTTCGGGATTGGGCCACTATACTTGAAAAAAATGGCAACGCATTCATACCACATTTACATGAACTTTTAAGTGTTACATTCCAACTAAACGTGATACCAAGGTGAAAAAAATCTATTGATTTCGTAATATGTAATATGAATATAATAAAGTTCCTTTTTTGGAATAGACATATAAATAATAAAATAGCAACATTACTATATCATTCTGTACGTATCATTCCAATCGTTCATTCCAATAAAGTGTTAACTTAATTGCGTCACACTCGAATTTAAAAAAAATCAACTGTTTCATACTAAATGTTCATAAAAAATCTGCCAAATATATAGACTACATATGTTGTTCATATCTATGCGTCGAATTAATAGAGAGGATATTTGAATGTAATACAATTAAGTTAATGCTTAAAGTACCTTACAAAACAAACTTATAAGTACCTATTTCTTAACATTTTTACTGTTTCTACATTCATATGTAAATAAATATAAAGTGATGTTCATTTTACTACATATTCTTCAATCAAAATAAAATTGATAGAAAAATAAGTATTAAAAGAATACAATATAATAAGATATATGTTCCTTATATGTTGTGCGTTGATTTTATGACACACCTTACGTGATTCTAAAAATCAAAATTGATAGATAAAACTTAATACTGTTATCATTTTCAGTCCACGGCACAATAATAATAGGATAATAATAAAAAAAATAGATAATTTCATATCACGTAACCTTGTATTTATAATTATAAGTATGACTACGTGACTACACTTGGAAACTTAAACATAATAATAAAGGTAAGAGCTTGTATCTTCTGATCTTATCTTTTCTACTTGATCTTTACAATAAATGTTTAATTTTCAAGATATGATGAACATAATTGAAACTACTATCATACTATTGTATAAAAATATAAAAATATTTACATTTCATTCGAATCACAATAAAACGTAACAGATAAGAAATTTAATACGTGTGTCTTAGAGATTATTTTTATTCAACAAAGTCATATTTGGAGTTGGGAATTTTTTCGCATCTAAATTGCGCATACTTGCTTTTTCAAACATACCAATGTTTCGGGCTCTTTACAGGTCCCGTGGTCATAACCGAATCGTATACGCAATTTAGATCTGAAAAAAAATAGTTTAATTTTCAGTATATTACCTGCATAATAATAATATACTTATATTATCAAGTTTTGTTGTATATAATCCACAGTTTATTTTTCTCTATCTAATTTCGGTGACAGTTTCTTTTATTTAAATATTGTGGAAATCTTATTTCGTGAAGTATTATTTAATATTCGAGTGTGAGTTACCTGAAATATTATTTCATATTTCACGATTTTACTCGTATACTTAAATAATAAAAATTGCCACCGAAATTAGATAGAGAAAAGTAACATGAAAAAAAGATAGTTTTGTTTTTGTCTAAATTAAAAAAAATTTGTATACTTTAATAAATTCTTTACAACTTATGTATATTTTGAGTTCTAGCTCCATTTCAAATTACTTTTGTTCTTTTTAGTGATCCGAATGTTTATGACCTCCGAGTATATTTTGAATATACTGATCAAATCCGGTAATATTTTGAATTAGAGTTAATATAAAATACCACAAGGCTCACAGAACTACGCGAATTCTTTTTCTGAATTACAATTTCGCTGGTACTATAAATATTACATACGTGTATTTGTATGTGTTGTGTAAAAAATCCCCTAAACCCCTATTGAAAAAAAAAACATTTCACAACGTATATCAAACTTTTCCGAATCTAATCGAACTTAATAGTGAACGATAAATATACTTAACACTTTGTATTTAGGTACAATTTGTAATGAACAATTATTTTTGTGAAAATCATCTTGTCGTTAAATAAATATGTTTCCATTAAGGTTTGTTGTTTTCCTTATCCTAATGACAAGAAATGTTTTTGATGCCAGTTCGGGCACACGCTAATTACCATGTGACGCGATTATTGTTACTGGGTTATCAATATGTTCTAATTAGTTCCATAAAAACACGAAAAAACTTTTTTGCCTACAAAAAATTTTGCTTTTATGGTGAGGATAACGAAAAGTTGAAATTTAATGGTTCACTTAACGAAACGTACAAACTCTCAGGTTTCTCCTTATTTAAAGACGAAAAATGGAACATCATAATTAAAATCTTTTGTAGGTGGAATCAGCCAGGCTAATTTTTAATACCACATAAAAACCTTGTTATCGCACGACTGTCACCACACAAAAATAAATAAATTCCCAATACGAAACTATACAGGATGTAATCGTTAAGTATGTCATGGTGAGTCTTAGCTGCAGTAGAGTTCTTTGTGAAAGAGTTCGTATAGGGAAATACTGCGACCTTACCTATTTCTGCCGCCAAGCAGTAATGTTAGCATTACTGCGTTCTGGTTTGGAAGTGTAAGGGTGCTGGTGAAATTATAGGCACATGAGACGTGTCGACGTACGTCTCAAGGTGACGGGAGCAGTAGCAGTGCCCTTAAGATATTTGCGATTTAAAGCTCTAAGTGGCACCGCATCTGTTATGGATATGGTCGTTTACCACCCTTTTTTTGCACACGATTTGTTCGTCCCATCACTTGGTATAATAAAAAAAGGCGATTATTCCGTAAACATAAGAGATATCAAAAACTTACCTACTGAGTAAAATGACATCAATATTGTCTTTAAAATAAAAATATGAATATTTAAAATTCTAACACTCCCGTATATTTAATATGACACTCGTAGATGGATGGTAGATGCTTTAATTGATCTACTTTAAGAGGTAACAATAAGTTTACAGTTAACAAAACTGCTATAAATAAGGTAATAAAACAGTCTTTGAATTGAATAAAAACAAACAGATGTTTATTTTTTAAATATATGTTGGCGTTTAACGTTAAAATTTTGGATTTTTCTAGTTTTAATTTTTAAAAGTTATTGATGTCGTCTTACTCATTAGGTAACATACTTTCAATATCAGTATAAAGGCTTTTGATATTTTTTAATTTACGGAATAATCGCCTGGGCACACTTAACGATTACACCCTGTATGGACAAACCACGGACACGTGTATCTGAATTCAAAGTATTCAAACGAGTATGCTATCAGTTTACCAATAGATCAACTTTTCGTCAATGCTATACATATAAAGGAGTAGGGTCCGTGGCAATTCACTGCTAGATGTGCGCACAGCAAAAATTATCAAGTCGTAGAAAAATGAAAACTTGAGGAGATTGAGAATATGTTACTTTTATTTAGTGTAGGCGTAGTAAGCACGGATTTTTCGTAAGGCAGCCCAGAAGAAGGTGAAAAAACTTCAAAATATACGTATGAAACATCGTATTCCTTGAAATTATAAAGCTGAAACTTAATATAAGTATTCTATAATGCAAATGGTAAAAGACCGATACACAAGACTGATGACGAAATAAATGACTGACTGATGAAAAAAAAAACCGCTGAAAAGGGGTAAGTTTGGCAATCAAAGTATTTTTAAAACCTTTTTCCATAAAAAATCGTATTTCTCACACTTGCAAACTTGAATAATTTTTTTTGTATTTTAGTTGTATAAAACGTAGTTGCATTCCTGGGTAAGTCCCTTGCAACTGCATTCGCATTATATCCTCCTTGTTGCATCAGATTTAAAAATGTTAATTGCGCTCTTTACAACTACATAGAGTAAAATATTTTATTGTTTTAGTATACCATTTTTAAAATATATGGTGATGATATTTATACTAATAATAATAACAATAATTTTAATTCCGGTCAGCCTCACTAACAACTAAAGGCGGTTGGATTTCAGTGGCATATGTCGCTTCCAGCACAAATGCAGAGAGCGGCCTTGCGGGATACGGCACTTATTGCTTTCCTGTTCTTGAACCTAAGTCCCTGATCCCGGTCGACTGTGCCTTTGCCGGAGAATACTGCCTCTACTATTTAAAAATTCTAAATGATTTCTTAATAATTCTAGTTAATTTTAATCCATGGGAAAGGTGAGAGTTTAAAACAGATATTCAAAAGAATATTTCATAATAAAGCCAGCAGTCTATAGACTAGTTATACTCAAAAATAGTACAGCGCCCTGCGCATATTGTATAACAACCTGTTCAGGTTTTGCGCTGATGCGCAAAAAAGTTGCCTCATTAATACGCAGAGTGCGGGGAAGCGCCAACAGTCTCCTGCAAGTTGTCGCAGGAAGGCTGGATAGTGCTGTTCTCGGCAGCTTCGGCTCGGGGCGCTACTGGAGACTTTCTTGCAAAAGGGTGTGCTGTAGGAGAGAATCTACAAGTGTACGTACTGAAATAGGGAGCTCCTCGCCGGCGAAGACGGTTGTTATGGATGGAGTGAGACTGGCTAGAGATCTAATTGGCCTTTAAAGTGGCGAGACTGATAGGGTCGTCAGGGTCGTTGAGGAACGTCTGAAGACTGTTTCATACGTACACTTTTTTTTTATAATATCAAGACGGGACGAACAAGTTGTGCGCCTGATAGTAAGCTACACGCCTGTCCGTTGCAGTTGCAGTGTCACTCAGCTTTTTAAATCGCAAAAATCTGAGGCGCACTGCCTTGCGCCCGTCAGATATGGTGGCAGTACTTTCCTGGACTGATTCTTTCACAAGGAGATCTACAGCTACTAAAACCTCAAACACTAGAACGTCGTTACTGTATCTGACACGTTACAGTTACAGATCATTAATGAGTACTCGGCTTTAAAGGGTTACTACCACGGATTTTTGTCATTCAAGCACGCAGAAACTGTATAATGATTTTGGAGTTAAAAATTTCATACTCCAAAAACAACGAAACTACAGAATTTTGAATCTGTGAATGGCACATTTGATCTTATTATAAAAGCATATACATATACTTAGATGAATTTGAGACTTTGTGAACTGCTGTCAATAACAGCCAGTTATTTTTATTCCTCGTATTAATGTTATAATAGTACCTGAAGAGCTCCTTGTGAAAGAGTTTGTCCAGGGAAGTATTCCCACCTTACATATTTCTGTCGTCAATGCTCACATTACTGCGTTCCGGTTTTGAAGCCCAAAGGTGCTGGTGAAATTACAGGCATATGAGACGTGTCAACTTGTGTCTCAGGGTGACGGGCGTAGTAGTAGTGCCCCATCTTTGCGATATAAAGCTCTGAGTGGCACTGCAACTGTTACGGACAGGCGTGTCGCTTAACACCAGGCGCATGACTTATTCGTCCCGTCGCTTGGTATCATAAATAAAAATGTTATGTAGGGACACTGCCCCAGCGCCCATCACCTTCAGACATAAAGTTGACGAATCCCATTTAAAACCAGATTGCAGTAATGCTCACGTTACTACGGTAGCTGTATTTCCCTCCGACGATGAACTCCGGCTTCCGCCTTCCCCATTCCATCATGGTGGGACTAGATGTAGGCTGGGGTTCTACGCCTATATTGTGGATATTCTAAACCATAACCCGCACAAGCCTTTCGCTTCCACATTTATATGGTGAACGGCAGAGGAGTGGAATTCCCTGCCTACATCTGACTTGTTCCCCCAACAATATAACTTGGGTCTTTTCAGGGCGAGAGTGAATAGGCACTGTTTGAGTGTGCATGCTACATCGTCGACCTCATCGTGGCTTTTCATTAGGTCAGATGAAGGTTAAAGACACACTTATTTACCTACTAATAAAAAAAAAACTCTAAAAAGGCGCTCTACGTATACTAAACATGTAAATGTACACTCCAGAATAAATGGACAATCGTTCATCTTACTCAATTATACATACACTAATGTATGTCAAGTACTTTTTTCTCTGAAGAAGTTAACGTGTAAGTAATCGATCAACCATAGATTGAAATGGGTAATTATTTCGTAATTTTCCACACGACACCATTGTAAATTAGTCATTTTATTAACATACGCCCGTTCTGCATGTTTATTGAACCAGTTGCAATATTCTCAGTCTAGGGAAGAACCGATATCGACGAAATTGACAAGTAATTGGTAATGATACGAACCGGATGTTGTCTAAGATGAATCATCGACACACGCGGAATCAATAACATTTGATATAGTATTGCATTTGTGGCAGATAACAGATGTTATTTACTGGTCAAATGGGTAAGGCGGTTTTATTTTACATGTTTTTTATATATCCTCACGTGGCACTGCACACGAGTACCATGATTAGGCAAACTCATAGAAATTTAAGTCGTTTTGCAAATACGATCTAATACTAATATTAACTGCCTCTGTGGTCGAACGATTACCATGCTGGTCTGCCACTCAGAGATTCCGGGCTCGATTCCCGGACCGGGAGAGAAATCTTTGTAAGGCCTACATTTATTTCTCTCGTGAGTTTGGGTGTAATTTGTGGTTGTCTATGTGTGTGTGTGCGTTATTTAGTTATTTATTTATTTACTATCGACAAAAACCTGTATAAAGCGTAGCTACCCAGATGTTACGTAAACGGTTACATGTCATTGAAATGCGGGTTTATCTAAGTATGTTGAAAGTATCGAGGTCGGATAGAATCACAATTGACAACGTATTGCAAAGGAATCAAAGTCAAGGTCAAATGATCTTAATATTAATAAGGCAGAGACGAATGAGCAAGAAGCTCTAGCGGTTGCTCTTTGTAAATAAACATTTGTACACATTTATCATTTACAATAAATAAAATTTCAAACATCATAGATCAATCTAATTTGTTCTATATAAAGGGTGAAAAATACTCTCTACTGCAACCGTCGAGTATAATATAGTATAATATTACTCGATGACTGCGACTGATTCTGAAAGGATTTGTTTTTTGATACCAAGTGCCGGAACGAACAAGCCGTGCACCTGGTGGTAAGCGACAGGCCTGTCCATAATATTCACTGAATTACTTCCCACAGAGGCACAACATTAATGTTCCTTAAAATTTACCTAAATAGAGTTCTCCCTTAATTGGACTGAAATTTAATTTTATGGTTGTTACTACATTTTTCAAAATTATGGAGAATTTTAATATAAATTTAAGACTTTTTTATAATATCAAGTAACAAGACGAACAAGGCTAGCGACTGGTACTGAGCGACATACTAGTTGCACTGCCACTCATAGCTTTAATTCGCAAAGAGAGGCACTCCCCTGTGACATAAGTTGACAATGTGCCTGTAATTGCACCAGGACCTTCATCGAGTATATAACCAAAAATGCAGACGAAATAAGGGCCATATTCCTGGTAACTCATCAGTGATACATCACTTATAAATATTAACTGTTGTTTGCACTGAAATATAGACAGCACCAACAACTGACCTGTGTGTACGTCTCCGTATACTCCAAAAATACTCTGTATTTATTGTAATAAAGATAATCACTCTAACAATGGCGTGCTGTTCCATTCGGTGGTGTGAGGAAATACAGCAAAACATCTAATTACAAAACAAATGGAATCAAATATCATCGTCAATTGTTTCGAATTCGAGCTGGCCAATCGGAGCGCAGTTGTCACAGTAATGATATGGCAGAATAGTATTCAAACAAATTAAATGACATTTCGTCTCTATTTCTGGTTATATACTCGATGAGTACCCTTAATAATCTGGTTTTAACCACTACATGTCACTCCTTGGAGATATATACATATAACTACTCATTTGGAAATTGCTGATGATAGAGGTAACGTGCGCTGAACTGACACACGCGACCTTTTTTCCATGATTCTAAGCTACACGTAACACGTCGTGCGCCTGGTGGTAAGCGCCTATCCATGACAGTTGCAGTGCTACTCAGAGCTTTAAATCGCAAAGAGACTCTCAGCATTGCCACTATGCCCGTCATCCTAAGACACAAGTTGACAGGTCACATGTGACTGTAATTTCGCCAGTACCTTTATTCTTCAAACCCGGAACGCAATAATACTCACATTACTGCTTGGTGGCAGAAATAGGTAAGATGGCAGTACTTCCCTGGACGCACTCTTTCACATGGAGCTCTACCGCTACAAAACCGTGTTTAAATTTTTATTGAATTGATATTCAATTATTTTTATTCCACTAGTTTGTCATAATTATTAATACAAAGATCGAACAGTCAGAAAAAAATTCTTCGATCCGAAATATCATAAAGTTCTCATAGATGACGCTACGGCTAAAAAGTCGTTGAAAAACCAAATACAAAAGATACATTCAGTCAAAAAAGTATCGGGAATGGATGATTTGTTTATGGTTCCAAATTCAAATTTTTGTTTTTTTGTAGTTGTTAGATTGGCACAACTGTTTTCCATTTTGGCGCGGAGTTTGAGTTGCATCTCTTATTTATATTAAATACAGTGCTGGTTTTAGTAATATCATATATAGTGTGTATTGCGAATTTCATAATGGACAAAAATATCGAACAAAGAGTTTGTCTTAAATTTTGCATCGCCAATGGAATTTCGTGTTCAGAGTCACTGAAAATGTTACAGAAGGCTTACGGTGACTCGACTTTATCAAAAACTCGTGCTTATGTGTGTTTCACAGAAACTTTCATTAAATGTGACGAGGAGAACTATATTAAATTAAATAACTACGAATTAGCATCATATTACTCAAGGAACAAGAAACGAGGAGGTAGCTGTATAATGATTAAAAGGGGAATAAGTTATGAAAGAATTCATTTGTTTGATGAGATTTCGGCTAATTTCCATTTTGAGTGTTGTTCTATATTAATACCTGAAATGAAGTTTATAATTATCTGTATATACAGGTCATCCTTAAAAAAAAAAAGTACATTGATATCTTCCTCGATACATTTGAACTATTACTCCATAAAGTTTTTAAAAAATATCCCAAGCACAATATAATAATTTCTGGCGATCTCAACATAAATCTATGTACCAAAAATCGTGTAACAAAGTACTTTAGTGATATGCTTGAGAACTATAAATTGATATCGCATATAAATGATGCTACAAGGTTAAACTCATGTCTCGACCTCATGATAAGTAATGTAAGAAAAGCCACAGGAAAATTGCTGCACTTAGCATTATCAGATCATGATACGGCACAATTACTTGTTATACCAATTAAGAAAAAAATAACTCTTGTAAAAAAATTGTATATGTTTAAAAGAGATTATTCTAATGAGAACATTAAGAAATTTCGAGATTATCTGTGTAGTCTGTCATTTTCGGACGTTACCAAAAAACGTCGATTAAACGAGGCATTTGAATGCTTTCATGAATGGTTCCAGCTTCTGTATAAATTGTGTTTTCCAAAAATAAAAATAAAAATCACTAACCAACACGTTAAACCAATTTGGATAACGGTTGGTCTTAGAAAAAGTTGTGTAACCAAGCGGAAATTACGATTAAATTTCTACAAAAACAACAACCCTCTTAATAAAAGTAAGTACTCCAAATACTCGAAGCTACTAAAAAAGTGTCTCAACTTATCACAAAAAATTAGTAATGATGACTATATAAATAAATCTAAGAATAAATGTAAAGCAACTTGGAATTTAATTAATAAAAGAAAGAATAATTGCAATTTGGAGAACCACTTCATTAAACAATTAAATATTAATGAGTATACAATAACCGATCCCAATGATATTGCATCAGAATTTAGTAATTATTTCATAAATGCGATTGAAGTGAGCAGTAACAAGTATAATAATACATGTACTTCGATTACATCTCATAGCATTTTTCTTGAGCCAGTTAATATAGAAGAAGTACATAACACTATCTCATCATTAAATAATACTAATGCAGTGGGTTATGACGAAATTACCACTAACATAATTAAAAAATGTAAGACTGAATTGGCTCCGATTCTCGTATATTTAATAAATCTGTCGTTTGAAGAAGGTATTTTCCCAGATGTACTCAAAGTGTCTATAATTAAACCATTTCATAAAAAGGGTGACAAAAAAAATATCACAAACTATAGACCAATAACACTTATACCTATAATGTCTAAGATATTTGAAAAGTTAATGCATAAGCGAATAATGAAATTCACAAACAAATTTAACATAATTAAAAATAATCAATGTGCTTTTAGAGCCGGTAAGTCGACGACTTTAGCATGTTTTCAGCTAATGCACAAAATAATTACCAATTTAAACGACAAAAAGAATACAGTTGGTATATTCTTTGACATGTCGAAAGCTTTCGATTTTGTAGAGCACAACATACTAATAAGTAAACTGGAAAATTATGGAATCAGAGGTATAGCCTTGGAATGGATGAAGTCTTACTTGAAAGATAGGAAGCAGTGTGTAGAGATTGTAAACGTAGGTACAAATTCTATAATTAAGACATTCAGATCAAAATATAGAGTGAACGGATATGGTGTTCCTCAAGGAAGTGTGCTAGGGCCTCTTCTATTCATCTTGTATATTAATGACCTCCCAAATGTAACGAATTATGATTGTGTTCTATTTGCAGATGACATTTCAGTAATTGTACCAATTGACAAAACCACTGACATAGAAACTAATGAATTAAATTTAAATGACACACTAATTTCAATAACAAAATGGTTAAAATTAAATAATTTGAATGTTAATATTAACAAAACTAATTATATACAATTTGTAAATCACTGTGGACGTAAATATAAACTTAATATAAATCATGAAGGACAGCCATTGAAGGAGTTAAATGATACTTGTTTTCTCGGACTTCAAATTGATGATCACTGCAACTGGAAATGTCACATAAATAGGGTCTGTAACAAAATAAGTGGCTATGTGTATATGATGAGTCAACTTAAAAGAACAGCAATGCGTCAAACCTTACTCACAGCCTACTATGGTCATGTTGAGTCTCATCTTAGATACGGACTATTGTTATGGGGAAACAGTACTGATGCTGACAGGGCCTTCAAAGCCCAGAAAAGATGTGTGCGTGCAATGTATGGGGCGCCACCAGACCAGTCGTGTCGACCTTTATTCATAAAATTTGGCATTTTGTCTCTCCCTAGTCTGTATATATATGAGTTGTGTATATTTGTACGAAATCACGAAGGTTTGTTCAAACGAGTTAAAGATAATTTAAACCGATATGTAAGGCACCAAAACAGGCTTGTTGTGGACTCTATACCCAGAACAGCATTATACGTGAAGAGTTGTTATGCAATGTGTGTCAAGGTCTATAATAGTTTGCCTGAAACTCTCAAGTCACAACCAATAAATAAATTTAAATACTCACTAAAGCTTTGGTTAAAACAAAAAACATTTTATGATGTAAATGAAATATTTGATTAGGTTAGGTATATTTTTATGTAATGTGTACTGTATTGTGTATGGACATTTGATTCTTTGACATGGTTTTTATTATGATTTTATTTTATTTTATTGCTTCTTTTTTGACATTCTTTAGTCTTTAATGCACATTTAATTTGAAATATTGTATTGTATTATGATTTAAAAAACCATAATTCTATATTGTATGTCAGAAATGACTAAAAGTGTGAAATTACATTATATAACTTTTCCATCCATTGTACCACTTTTAAAACAATAAACGAATTTTGAATTCAAAGCGTTAAAAAGCGGTCGAGATGTGATGGAAGATTTGCCTCGCTCTGGTAGGCCGTCAACGTCTGCAACTGAAGTTAACATCGCAAAAGTGAAGGAAATAGTGACTGAAAATCCCCATTCAACTCTGAGAGAGATAGCCGCTGAACTTTCTGTATCTCACGAGTCGATCCGTACCATTTTAACTAATCATTTGGGTATGAAACATGTTGCTGCTCGGCTAGTCCCAAAAGATCTGAATTTTCTCCAAAAACTCAATCGCATGAAAGTCGCTGAGGACATGCTAGAACGAGTCAGTTCGGACCCAACATTCATGAAACGCATTGTTACCGGTGACGAGACGTGGGTTTACGAGTTTGACATGCAAACTAGTCAACAAGCTTCGGAGTGGCGCCTTCCAACTGAACCGAAACCGAAAAAACCACGCCAAAGTCGATCAAAAGTCAAAGTCATGTTGACTGTTTTCTTTGACTATCGCGGTGTTGTGCACTCTGAATTATTACCGGAAGGTCTAACGGTAAATAAAGAATATTATTTGAGCGTTATGCGGCGTTTAAGAGAGCAAATTCGACGAAAAAGGCCAGATTTGTGGAAAGAAAATTCTTGGATTTTGCACCACGACAATGCGCCTTCGCACAAGGCTATCATTGTGAACGAATTTTTGACCAAACACTCAACAAATACCATCCAACAACCACCATATTCACCAGATATGGCTCCTGCTGACTTTTTTCTTTTTCCTAAACTCAAATTACCACTTCGTGGCACCCGTTTTCAATCGATAGAAGACATAAAGGAGAATTCGCGGCGAGAACTGAACTCAATTCCGGAAGCAGCGTTTAAAAAATGTTTTGATGAATGGATTATTCGTTGGCGCAAGTGTATCGTTTCTAAAGGAGCATACTTTGAAGGTGATAAAATAAATTTGGATGAATAATAGACATTTTGTGTATTATTGATCTTTTCCCGGTACTTTCATGACAGAGTAGTACAACGCAAGCACATAGAAAAATTCGTGAGGTTCGCTGGTTCGTTCCGTGGCTTAGTTGGTATAGAGTCCGGCAGGGTATGCTAAAAGACGTCGGTTTGAATCCGGTCGGATCGAAGGAATTTTTTCTAAGTGTTCGATCTTTGTATTAATAATTATAACTCAACCATGTTCCTTGCTTAATAATGTTACGGTGATATCACGTAATGTTAAGATACCAGGCATATGTCTTAATTCAATTATGTTACTCGATTACTCCGATATTTGTGAATTGATTTGGACGATTCTTTTTTTTTTTTGTTGAAAAGCGGGTATTTCAGTAGTGTTTCCATTCAAATTTGAAGAAAATATACCACTTCTAAGGGTGGCAAATTAGAAGATTAATCTAATCTATTACATTTCAATAAAACTTTGCAAATAGATTCCACAATTTTTTGAGATCGGTTTTTTTATAAAGAAGTTGCAATATTATTTTAAGTTTATTCTCTTCGTTGCATTATGATATTTTAAATATTGTACATTATTGCACTGTATATTCGAAATAGGTCGTTGGGTGAGGTCAAAGCAAGTAAGCAATTAAACAATTAAAAAAAGAACTAATATTTATTTTTCTACAGTTATTCATTACATACATATATTAGTATTTCTAGTTATGAGTAACGTTTGTAAAGGGTATATTTTTATTACAAACTCTTCTCTTTTTCTCCTAAAATATTTGTATTTAAATGTAAAACAAACAAGTTATATTGTATATACGATATTTGAAAATTCATATTTTTTTGTAACTTCCCACACAAATGAATGATTGAAGAAGAACTGATGGAGGTTTGCATGGAAAGTCTAAAATGTGTAGCATTTGTTTTAACTACAAGAGCCTGTTTGTCTGTTAGTTCTTAAAAATAACCCTTACATGCACAGTATGTAGTGCATTAAATAAATAAAGTTTTATGAAATATAATTTTATATTGTACAAGATACAGGAGATTCTATAATTACTACTATACATGTTTTATACAATTGGGACTATCTAATCCTAATATACACGGCCACATTACTAACACAATGTACGACATGTGAGGTGTGCGAGTGCGTGCGTGCGTGTGTATGTGTGTGTGTGTGTGTGTGTGTGTGTGTGTGTGTGTGTGTGTGTGTGT
>NW_020653711.1:2146572-2150671 GCF_003589595.1 Hyposmocoma kahamanoa
TGTGTGTGTGTGTGTGTGTGTGTGTGTGTGTGTGTGTGTGTGTGTGTTGTGTGTATGTAATGTAATTTTTTTTTTTTCAAATATACCCCTTATTCGGGATCACTAAGCGTGGCTTAAAATACAAAAAATTTCACACTAGAGGTTGTACGAAGGTACAAGCTTAGAATCCAAAGATTTATAAGTAAAAAAGGTGAATATGTCATAAGCGTTTGAAACGCGACAAGCGCGCATTTGTGCATTGCATTCCATACGTATTCGTCCCTAATCCGAGACAATACAAATCTCGAAAACTCGGACCCACTACGGATGTCGCTTGTGCACAGGACTTGAGTATTGCAGTGAGCACTGAAAATCATACTCAAGTCCTTGCCGTTAGGGTCGTATTTCCAGTGCTTGAAATCATACTCAAGTCTGCTCAACTCCTGACTTGAGCATTGAGTATAGTTTTGGAATACGACCCTGAGTCCTATTCGTAAGCTCAGTCTCGCATTGCACTCTAAAGTCGCCGAATGGAATGTCAGGAACGTCAGAGACAATCGATAAAAAAAATACAAATGATGTCAAGTTTTATGAGTTTTGGACATAACTTACACTCATTGCGTATTTATTATTGTGACGTTTCAATGTGGTACTATTTGTAAGAGCTGTTTGCTGTTTATATAACCTATTCACCTTTTTTTACTTAATGTAAAATGTTTGCTTCATATAGTAGAGAAACCTAATCTTCTAATGATTCCCTAATATACGCAGGTATTTCAGTCACATTCTTCAAGTCCCTATAAGTTCTAGGGAAAGGAGCGTAATGAGACCACTTTTGGATGACCTTGTACAATGCTTCTCCAGGGCATTCTGTGTCTCGGACCTGACGATGTCCGACCAGCTTATATTTTGGCATAATGTGGCCTTTTTTAACTCCATGCGCTATGAGTGCTTTGGCGCTTTGGAGTTGAACAGAAGGTGGGACAGTCTCTGTAAAAAATGTGATAATTTGAGTTAATGGATGGAAAGTGTTTAAAGTGTATTTATTTATATCTTGAGATGCCAAGTTCCCGTTTATAGATAGAACAAAAATATGGGTATAAAACTATACCGTTATCGTAACCGTGACATCCGCCAACTTGCTACCCGTCACTCGGATTTGAATTTCTTCTACAAGCGACTACGTACTCGAAAAATCCCCAGCGTATTCACGCAGACTCACATACACCACCTGTCGATTTCGGCGTATATCGTTGGATTCCGGCACATACTGGTGGATTCGGATTCGATACCGGCACCCTCTAGCGTGTTATTGAAATGCTCTGCGATGGTCCGAGGTGGGTTTCAGAGCATTGAAATTTATACCTTATTTCAATTGTTAAGTATGAACTGATAAATTTAATGTCCTTTACCTTCCCGTCCGCAGGTTTGCGCTAGGAATACAGATGGACAGTAAAGCATTTTTTTTATAGATTGCTAGAATACATTTGTCGTTCCTATTACGTCTCAATGGAAACGGATCTCCTCTCAGGACTTTCGAGAATTGTTCAGTGGTGTACTTTGAGCGGCTTCAAAGAGTCTATGGAATTACAAATAATTTTTAAATTGCCAAATTCATAGTCCATACCTATCCAATCCCCGATGAGGCAAATGCCTATGCTGACAGTGTTGAAATGCAAGGCGTGCGCACCTAGTACGTTCCAGCCTCTTCCCTCGTAGACTACGCCGTCGCTGCCAATGCCGAAACTGAAAAACACCAACACTATAGCTTATATATATTCGTAACCTTGGTATAACAAAACCACTTGTGATTATACATCTTAACATTTTAACTGCGTCTCTCTCTGAAATTTGAAATTTCGGGTTCGGGGAAAAAGTAAAGGCCTAAAAGCGGAATGGCCTGGGGCAAAAGGTCTAAGAGCGGAAGGGCTCAGGATAAAAGTCGATGCAACAAATATTGTTTTCGATCAATAACACAAAAGCACAAAGTTTTTTCGATTAAACTTGATTGGGTCAATCGTTTATTCGATAAGTAACAGAATAATCTGACATTCATTCGACCTCACGTTAATCGACCAAATGTATTTCGATCTTGGGTACGGCACTCATCAGTAATAAAATACGACTTACTTATATCCAATATCGGCCCATCCTCTAACATCCATATGGAAATCTTGCATCGACTTCATCGCATTGCGGCAATCGTCTTTATCGTAGCAGGCCTTCGGATGGTATGAATGGTGAATAACCACAAAAGGGACTGGTGCCTTGAGAGTTTGTTCACTTTTAGGGTGGCGAGCGTGCCAGCCTGAGCGATATACAAATTGGTAGTTTGATCTGGTTATCTCATTCTCTGATAGCGAATCTTCTGTCAAGAAAGAAATTACAGTTGCCATAAACACATCTATTGCAAGGATACAACTATTACAAACAAGACAAAGGAAATAAATAAAGCTTTTATAGAACGACCCGTAAGACTCATCCTTGATGTAATAAGGCTACATCTACAAAATGACCAATTTTCAGAAGAGAGGTATAAAATTAGTCGATAACTTTAAATGGTTAGGTGGAAGAAATCCCTTCACAGGAGAAGCTCTTAGTACACTAACGTTTTAAATATAAATTCTTTGTTAAAATTTGCAATTTGTTTTGCTTTACAGACGGCATCACAGCAAGCTACACATTGGCAGATCTTGTTCCGTTGCACAGAAGGCAATATTCGAACAAAAATGTATAGATTGTTGTGCTGTAGTCAACAATGTACCATAAAGTATTTACATATTACATATATCCATACATTTTTTTTCAAACAGGAGAGTTATAAAATTTCACACATACTTAATTTGTTCGACACCTGCAATTATGCTAACTGGAATTATTACAATAATACAAAAAAATATAATAATATATTTTATAATCATAACAAATTAGTTGTAGTAAAATAATAACTAATATATGTTTGAAAGCCCTTTTTAAAGGCTCTGGTGAAAAGTTGCAATTTTTAAGTTAGTGTTAACTGTTAATTGCTGGTAGCGATGTAATAAAAGAACTTTTTTTTAAAATAAGGGTACGAGATTATACAGATGATTTCCAGCCAGTAAAGTAATTGGAAGAGGTTAAGGAAAGAATTAGGTTAGAAACTTCCACCACGTAACGTCTCTATCCTTGTGCGACAACTAAAAAGAAATTCCTCAAGTTTTGCAAAGTGAATCAGGTCACTAGTAATAAATAAATCGTATTATTTTTATTTATTCCTATGTAATTATGACACACTACACTAAACGGATGTGACCAATAATTCTCTGTAAATATGATTAATGGTTTAGGAATCACTCGAGGAAAGTAGTTGTTTTATAATGAAGTATTTTTTTATAAATCCGTAGAGGAAATAGTGCAGTATAATTGAGTAATAATAAAGTAAAGTTGAATTATTTTTATTTTAAATCGACTATTCCCACATTCGGTGTTGTCAGCCTAATTACTAGAGATGCCCAGAATATTCGGCTACTTTTTAATATTCAGTATGCGGCCGAATACTACGATTCGACCGAGTGCCGAATACTATGACTTTTCGGCGGAGTGCCGAACATCAAATAATAAAAAAAGCTCATGTTATTCAAAATGTATCATGTGTTTTTATCACAAATTATTGCTTTAATGCCTACTTAATTAATCAGCGGCAGGGTGCGATGAATGAAAACAATTTTTTCAGCATTGGTTGGTAACAAACGATTGCGCTTTACCTCATACACAATTCCTGCTTCTGAAAATAGCCTCTCACTACAAACACTACTGCCAGGAGACGATACATAAATCTTAGCAAATTTTGACAGGTTTGGATACTCCGTTGCGTTTGCCGACCACCATTTGAAAGTATCTGCCGTCCGGTATAGGCGAACAGTTTTCAAATAAAAATCAATCTCATGTGCAATAGAACTTTTCTCCACATCGTCATCATTTTGCATATTATCTGTAGCGACTTCTTCAAAACAGGTCCAGAAATTTTCATGTATTGATTCTATCGTTTTATCATTTTTCAACAAAAACACCCCACCCCCGTTACCTCCGTACGCAGCGCAATGAGACAGGTCGTAAACAAGTCTCGCGTGAAATGCACACA
>NW_020653711.1:2151071-2157966 GCF_003589595.1 Hyposmocoma kahamanoa
TGTGTAATAATCGCGAAAACCTAAGAACTCGACGTGTTAATGTTTTTATAATTATTAAATAAATTAAAAAAAAAAGTGAATTAATAATTAATATTACACATAACTGGTTGATGACTTTACCGTTGTAGTCAACCGTGACCATGTACCTGTAAATGGCCCGAAACGTTGGTTTCTTTGAAAAAAAAAAAAAACAAATATACACGTTTTAGATCCAAAAAAGTAGTTTCATTTCCTATGTGTAACAATCGTGATAATCCAAGAACTCGAAATTATAATTGTCTTATTACAAAATAACAATTCTAGATGAGTTTCTGTTAAATGTATGACTGTAGTCGATTAATGAATACATAATTTTTATGTTGCATGACAGTGTAATACTACATTACACACAACGTAGTAAAGTAAGGAGATAAGGCATATTTAGTTACATACGGTATAAATTATTGGAATAAAAAAGCAATAGATCACGTATTACGTATCGGTTAACGAGAAATAATAGCCGTGTATCAAATTTGTTATTGTTGTTAGTTTTGTTTATGTTATGGTCCAGAATGGGACATATAAAGAGAACACATAGCTACAACCAAATGAATGAACGATAGTATTTTCGAGATTGAAGCCGATTATTAATGTTTCAAAAAGTTTTCCTCGTGTAACTCGACCGCTCAGTTACCACGCCTTCGTGTACATTAATGGCGAATCTGAATTATATTTACTATGCCACAACATTTGAATTCCTCTGAATAACACAACCGCGCGGTCGTCGCGGCCGCCGTGTAAACCAAATTCAAGACAAGCTCTCCGCGTGTCCGGGACCACTGGTGCCAGATTAGACGATTTTTCGCCAACTGGGTTACTCCGAGGGGTTGCGCGACGATTAAAAAAGTGATCGGCGACTCGGCGATATTTAGACTGTTTTTGAAAAAGGAAAAGGCTATTTTAGGCTACTTAATCAAATGTATGGGGAATTAATAACTTGATTGGGGATTTTGTGGGGAATGGAGTTGTAAACAATTCATTTGGGGGTTTGAGTATATCTAGCAGCAAACAAAATTGCTTTGCTTGATTATTAGGGATTTTATGGCTTGGGCGAATATCGGCTACTTAGCACTCATAAATTGGCGAATTAATTTCCTAAAAGTCTGGCAACATTGCCCGGGATGCTCATTTAAGCGTATTTTGCCATGACAGATGCACGCGGTCGCTGCGCGGCGGCAAAGCGGACTCCACTCGGCGACCGCGCGGGGTGAGCGCCATGAAATTCGTGTCGAATAAATAAAAAAAAAAAAAATATACTCGACCATAAATATACAAAAGTATTTCACAAAGCAAGCAGTGATGTTAAATCGCTCGGCCGGAAAAAAATACGTTATCATACTGCGCGACATGACAGGGATATTGCTGTTGTGGGCGAAAAGACTGCCAAGCTAAGGTGATGTTACCATTAGCGACCTATTTATAAGTTTCACTGCTGGGCCCTGAGAGAAGACCCGTGTCTTCTCTCAGGTCTGCGGGTTGTGAACCTTTTTTGACGTGCAGGTTTCATCACGATGTTTTCCTTCACCGAAAAGCTCGTCGAAAATTTCAAATTAAATTTCGAGACACTCAGAGCCCGGATTCGAACCCAGGACATCTGCTTGAGAGGCGCTAGGCTTAGGAGGCTAGGGAGCGGTACGAGTCAAACCGGTACCTTGATATATGTAAGTGTGTATCATCTTTTGTCACTAGAGGTGCGACGTTAGATAACACACCCAGTATTTTTGCGAAAAATTGCTTCTGGTGCCGTGGACTCCTCGGAATTCGTGTCCAAGATATCTCTTAGAGCCCCTATAAAGACCCTTAGGTTTAATTCGCTTTTGTGCGTACCTCTGGCCTCTTCGAATTTTTGGCGGAATGCATGTATCTCTTGCGTGCGAGTAATAGCTTCAAAGTCTTGTCCAAGCAGGTTGATATTTACCTTTTTAACACTAGTGTTGCATCGGTGAAGTGTCTTATTAGTAGTTTGTTTTTTGACGAGTAGGAGTACTAAGCGTTGCGAAAATGTCATTACATATATAGTATAGTTTCTATTTATGTAGTTATAATTTAAAGCTCATTAACTTAATGTGTAACCTATAATTAGCTCTCCATTATTATTTCAGTTCGTACTCTGTAAGATAGTCGTTGGTATTCCAATAAGTTAAATTTTTTTTTCAAAGCTACTACTAAATTACTCTATTTATATATTATACTCAGGTAATTTTCAGATTGATTGATTAGATCATGGATTAGAAATTAAAACAAAGAGTCGTCATTGAGAATTAAACAATGGTATTGTAATATTTTTTTGTGAGCATAAGTGAGAAAGAAAAAAGCTTTATTAGAAAAAAAAAGCGATTGTTTTAATGAAAGCATGAAGTTATATTGAAGGTTCGGAGGTAAAACAATTTTTTTATGATGAGTTAAATTTTTTGCCTTTTTCATCTCGTATCAATATTATTACTTAGAACGCTTTCAACCTTCTAAAACTCAGCAAGTTTGCTGGAAAAAGCACTAAACGCCAAATATACATTAAAATGTTCTGAATATAACAAAGTTATATTACATGCTTCAGGCCCCAGCAATAATATATAATATTACATACAATAATATATAATATTAAATTGAAATGCCATAATTTTTATTATATTGTACACTAGGTGTGTACACTCGATGCTCTAAGGTACCTGACAAGCCGAACTTTTGTTTCTGAAAGCCTTCATAAGCATGTAAAGGAATTCTAGCTTTTTGGTTGAAATTTTTATTTATGTAATGTAACTAAAGATCAAATTGGCTTCATAAGTTTTTTAAAACGTCATTAATGATGCAATAAGGAAGTCATATCAAAAATAATTTTACGGCTCACATGTTAAATGTTTAGTTAATTTAACACCTTGGTTCGCACTGGTCAGGAGGCCTTAGGAGGTAAAGTTTTACGAGCTACTTTAGCTTTAAAAAATCTCTAATTGCAAACTGTTGGTAAATGAGGTACTAATCTTTTTTTTTATAAAAAAAAAGACAAAGTCTGATTACAATATTTACAGGAAATACCTTAATGTGATCGTTTTTATCAAGAGATTTGATTGATAGACAGATAAGCCTGTATTAACGTTTAAATATTATTGGTATGTCAACAATGGAATAATAAATTAAGCTCACATTGGAAATGTTGCTTTTTTCGGATATTTTGACGCAGAGCTCCTTGTGAAAGAGTTCGTCCAGCGGAGTATTGCCAACTAACTTATTTCTGCCACAAAGCAGAAATGTGAGCGTTCACGCATTTCGTTACAGGCACATGGGACTTGTTAACTTATGTCTCAATGTAACAGGGCCCTTTAGATCTTTGCGATTTAAAGCTCTGAATGGCACTGCAACTGTTATGGACATGCGTGTCGTTACCAACAGGCGCACGACTTGTTCGTCCTGAGACTTGGTATCATTAATAAAAAATCTAAATCTCGTATTTTTTGTCAGTCAACTGTAACCATGGAACCCATAAAGAGATCAAAATGTTGCTCAAAAATAAAATGGAGCTCAAAAAACTAATACTCGGGATTCACATGTGGAGAAAAATTCATTCAAGTACAATAATAAATTAATATAGACAACTTACATAACGTTTCGTAAACGGATAATTTTGACAGCCTCTCTTGTGAAACACTATTTCCCATATAAAGTCGTAATACACTTTAACAGCGTTTATATACTATATCAGATAAGGTCACTGTAGTTTGATTTTCCTATAGTATTAACAAGTGAAACAATTCTTCTCGTAAGTACTTTTTCTTATTAATAAATTTAATTTCTAATAGACTTAGGCGAATGTATAGTAACTACTTTTATATTTATAATTATAAATAAAATTACTTCTGCAACGTTCTTACGACTCTACTGAACAGTGGATTGTATAGTCGACATACATGTTTATATATGGTTAAGTAAGCGAGGTTAGCAGCCAAGGGATCCCCCTCAGCGGCATTTCAAATTACGAGTAAATAGCTTTGGCTGAGCTGTGACAGTAAAAAAGAAAATTTCAACCAACTTGCCAACATAAAGTGATCTCTGACTGGTCATTACTCCTGAGAATCAGCATTTTATTTTATTGACTTGTGATCACTTATTATTTGGGTGAAAGGATAAGCAAATTAGAAGCATTATGGAAGTGAGTATTTGTATATAATCGATACGATTTACCACTCCATTTATATAGGTCTGGCGCAACCTGTGCAACATTAGATAGATAAATAGATAGATAAAAGCTTTATAGACTTCCATGACAGCTCATTTGCATAGGATCCTTTAAAACTAGCATCATAATTATTATTATATTGAACCACCTAAAAATAACAAATTTTTATAACAAAAGGAACTTATATCTACAAACATAACTAATAAAAGTAAATAGTTTTGGGAGTCATGGCAGTGAAAAGGCGATGGCTCAGCAAAAATGTCGCAGTTTCCCACGACACTGGTATTCTGCCAGAACCGTGTTTAAAGAGACTCTACTCATCATCTCAAACAGTCCTCTGGCGTTATCGTTTAATTAAATAAAGATTTTCTATAAAATAAAGAATAATAACAAAGATTTTTTATAAAATAAGAAATAAATACATTCAGAGAGCACCTTGCGCCGATTGGCAATTTATAGGCAGGGTGTTCTCAATATGATGATTTGAGATGATAGTTTGTGTACGTTCCACAGGTCTCATTATTAGCTGGCGTATTTATTTATTTGTTTATTTATTAACTAATATCCCATATAATATATAACTTAAGGACTAATATACTGCCCTTGGAAGAAAGGTGCAAGCAGCAAATTCATAATTCTTTGAAAAATGACTTTCAATATTTGTTAGGTTTTTCAAATAAAAAAATTGTTAAAATATACATTTCATATTAAGTAGTTTATATATGTTTCAAATACATACCACATGTTAGTTTTATACTAGAACTTTCATTGTATTTTCATGAGCCGTATTAAAAAAAACTCTATTGACTTAGTACAAAATAAAAAATATTTCATTTTTTTTTTTGTGTTATTGTATTATAATTGAAGAAAATATTCAACAATTATTGACATATCGCACTGTTAATACAATAGTGTATTAACTCAACAAGTTTATTCAGAATAGACAAAAAAACGAATTGCTCACTAATTTATGTACTGGTTAAAGTTTATTCAACGACAATTGTTTAAAAGACATTTAAACAATTTTCTGCTTAATTTTTTATTGAATTGATACTGCCACGGTATGCTAGAAGATGTCGGCTTCTAGCATACCGTGGCAGACGCTATAGGTACCAACTAAACCACGGAACGAACCAGCGGACCTCACGCATTTTTCTATGTGCTTGCGTCGTATCTTTGTGTTTGGTTTTTCAACTTTTGGCCGTAGTGCCATCTTTGAGAAAACTATAATGCGTCGTCACCCAGATCGATATAGATACCTTCACAGCTACCAGCCCCGGCTAGAGATGTCGCTATTCATTGTATTTAAATTTTTATTGAATTGATATTCAATTATTTTTATGTGAAATTACTCCACTAGTTTGTTATAATTATTAATACAAAGATCGAACACTCGATCCGGCCGGATTTTCAACTTGCCAAATATATTTAAAATAAAAGTAAAAAATAATTTCACATTTTTAAGTAAGGACTGTTTTGTCCAAACGCTCACAAAACGTTTATCTCATTCTGAATTAAGTAGATATCTTTTAATTGTTTCTTACAATATTTTAACGACGGTTTTATTGATGTGCAGAGAATCAAATTTCAAGTGCATTTATTATAATAAATAATCTGGAATTCCACATATTTTGAGTTATAACACTATTGTAATAGTACAATATACTTCTACAAAAAATGTAGACTGGTCTCTTTTTCCTGATTCTGAATAGGTATATAACTCAATTTTGATAAAAATGTTAGTTGTGCCTTTTTTCGTTCCGAGAGCAATATACATATAATACGAAAACTAAATAACTAATTTACACGAATTGCACTTGTCGGCGACGTGTGGTGCAACTGGTGTCAGGTAACCGGCCGCGGAATTGCCGATATTATGACGTCCTTGGCCAAAACTCTTCATGAAGGTCGACAGATGTTTGGTCGGCACTCTTATCACAAATTAATTAAAATTCACGTTGTGGCGGGACTCCAACCGCTCAGGGTGCATTTGTCGTTTAATCTGATGTACTCCACCATTTCCTCAGACTTCGTGGAGTAATGCAGTGGCGACATGTCATCGGTGTGGCCGGACTCAGTAGAATGTTTTTTTTTATAATATCAAGCGACGGGACGAACAAGTCGTGCGCCTGATGGTAAGCTACACGCCTGTCCATAACACTTGCAGTGCCACTCAGACGTTTAAATCGCAAAGATCTTGGGGGCATTGCCACTGCATCCGTCACCTTGACACATAAGTTGAAAAAGTCTCACGTGCCTGTGATTTCAGCAGCACCCTGACCCTTCAAAACCGGAATACAGTAATGCTGAAATTACTGCTTGGCGACAGAAATAGGTAAGGTGGCAGTACTTTCCTGGACGAACTCTTTCGCAAGAGCTCTACAGCTACTAAAATGGTCTAAGACGGTCTAAGGTCTAAAATGACCTTTGATGATAAAATGATGAATGAAACCTACTGAAAGCTCTTTTCACTCGCTCGGAGTATTTCAAAGTCTCCTTTACGATTAAGGCTGCACAATTATGGAACAAACTACTGGAAATACGACACTCTAAGTTGCTTCCAATTTTTAAAACTGGATTGCGTAAATATCTTCTGACACTATCATAGTCTGCAACGTGTATATATTTATTGGTAAGTATAAGTTTGTTATAATTATTAATACAAAGATCGAACACTCAGAAAAAACA
>NW_020653711.1:2157976-2175590 GCF_003589595.1 Hyposmocoma kahamanoa
TTTGTTATAATTATTAATACAAAGATCGAACACTCAGAAAAAACACTTAGAAAAAATTCCTTCGATCCGACCGAATATATATAACAAACTAGTGGAGTAATTTAACAAAAAAATAATTGAATATCAATTCAATAAAAATTTAATTAAGTATAAGTTTATTTAGGTATATTTATTATTTGATAAATTAATGTTTTATTTGTTTATCTTTATCAATCACTATGAGACGTAAGTTAAAAAGTTCCATGTGCCTGTAACTTCAGCAGTACCCTTACCCTTTAAAACCGAAACGGAATAATGCTCACATTACTGCTTGACGGCAGAAATAGGTATGGTGGCAGTACTTCCCTGGACGAACTCTTTCACAAGGAGCTCTACTACAACTCGATAGATCGATCGACGATCCTGTGCATACAGGTTACGGCTGGTTGGCTTCTTCTTTCTCTCTTGTGAAGCCATCTTCGTCGCGCCGGTCTGTCTGTCTCTAAGGCTTTGCAACTTCAGAGACAGGCACACGAGGATTGTTTTTAGTAGACCTACCCCAAGCTTCAGACTAGACTTTAGTTAAGTGACGTACTTGAACTCTGTAACTAGTTTAAGTGTAGAAAATGACTTACGATAATCTTGCGAGCATTAAACACAGTTTCTCAGAAGTTGCGGCCAATTAATAGAAAAAAACAAAAGGAAAAACAACTTCACTAAAAAGCTATCAGTAAAAAACATGTGTCAGGAGATCAAAGTTCATAACTATTTTATTATTTACAATAACAAATCATCATACATTGCCTGGCTTCTTCCACTGCTGGGTATACGCTTCCATTACCTTGTGACTTCCACCACGGTTCTTCGCTTCATAAATCTACAATGGTACTTATGTACGTATATTAAACTAGCGTTTATTTTAGCTGTGCACCTGGTGGTAAGCGACACGCTTGTCCTTAGCAGTTGCAGTACCGCTCAAAGCTTTAAATCGCAAAGATCTGAGGGGCATCTGTATCGGCAGGGATCTGCAGTGCTCCTGTCACATTCTGACACAAGATGACAAGTTCCATGTGCCCGTAATATCACCAGGACCTTTAGACCGCAAATGTGCAACGGTGGTGGTGCGTTCAGCGGGGCGTTTAAAGTTTGCACGTATTTTGTCTCGTGTGTTTCGTATTTTGTCAACAAAACACACGCACAATCTCTTTACATTTCCTATGTCTTGTGTTGGACGTATTCAACACAAGATATAATCTACAGGCATTGTGTGTTGACGAAATACGGAACGCGTAACCCTTGAACGCCCCGTTGAACGCATCACCACCGCTGCGAATTTGTGGCCTTACCCTTCAAAACCAGGACGCATTGATTCTCACATAACTAGGCAGACATAGCTAGGCAGCAGAGCAGGTTTACCACGCAGCAGTACTTCTCTTTACGAATTCTTTCACAAGGAGCTCTGCTGCTATAAAGCTTTATTGAACTAACGAACGAATGAACGGGTGAGTGAATGAATGAATGAACCAACGAACGAATGAATGAGTGAATGAATGAAATATTCTTTATTGCCCATTAAAAATTACATTGACAGCACAGAACAGTAAAGGAAGTATCACAGAGTAGTGTAATTTTTAAGGCCTTTATACTACGATTTATCTCGGTTATATACTACATAATTCACAACTTTTAATTCAAACTAATTTCACATGATATAACCATTTCGGCGTGATTTAGTAACAGACACACAAATTTTCGCATTTATTTCGTAGATATCAATAATTAGCAGCTACGGAAACTGGTTTTCGTTTTGGGCATCGTGTCATGTACAGTCATATTCACAATTACCCGACCCCCCAATAGACTTTGTCGACCTTTTGGTACTGAGCACAAAAATGTGGAGGAAATTGTTAAACAAACTTAATCTTTAACTTGTGAGCCGTAAAATTTATTTTGGTGTGACTCCCTGGTCGTCTCAATCGTTAATGACATTGTAAGAAAGTTTTTAAGCCAATTTGATCTTTAACGTATAGTTCTTACTTCGTCGTGGCCTAGCGGTTTATGCATTGCTTTGCAAGTTGAGGCAAGCATGGTTCGAGCCACATTAAAAATAAAATATTATTTGGCTATGATTATATAATATAGTTTTTTTTAACCTCAGGATAGGTATAAGGAATATCTAAGGGTCATACTCTAGAACTCTACTCAATGCTCAAGTCAGGATTTGAGTATGGTTTAAAGCACTCGAAATCATACTCAAGTCCCTGCCATTAGGGTCGTATTCCAGTGCTTGTGTTTCCAGTGCAATCCTGACTTGAGCATTGAGTAGAGTTCTAGAATACGACCCTTAGTCATGTTCATAAAAAATAATTTCTAATTTTAATAATTTCGTTAAGTGCGGCATATTATTAAAACAAGAAAGAAAACTTTGAAAGTTAAAACTGAATAGATAAATGGGAATGAAACACAGAACAATGCGTAATCATAGAAGAAGACACGATCGTATGCAAACTTCAGAGTGATTTCGGGATTTGTTAATCTATCCATATTTTCTAAGATCCATACCCACCCTACGCTTTATTAATAATATCTTGGGTAGATATTATTAATAAAGCGTAGGGCGGGTAATTTGTAATTTTAGGTAATTTGTAGTGAGCAAATATTGCGATTTGTCACCGCTAGCATTGACAAGTGAAACAATGCTGTTAAAAATATAACGATAAAACATAATAGTGCTCGTAGAATCGAACCACGAAAATTGTAAGTGGCAGTCATACAACAAGCCGCTCGACCAATTTACTTGGATGTTAAGTAACGAAATTTAGCATTGGTTTTAAAAATAAGTTGATCATTTTCAAGCAACACTCCACTGTATTGATTATTCGATAAAATTGAAATTGCTTTAATTTTTTCTTTGTTCAATACGTAAGATGGCTCTCAGAACCAAAAGGTCGGTTTGGGTATGTTATCGGGTCAGATATCTAATGTATTTGACTGTACAATAATCACATAAATTACTGTAAAAAAAACCTTATAGGAACGAAGTAAGACTGAAACTGTTTTTGTTTATTGTTTCGTTATGTAGAAAAAACAACTTTGTAAACTATTTTTGGATACATAACACCGGCCATTGAAGAAAATTCTTAATGAAGCGTTGTATTTGCGTGGATACTTACATAGTTATAAAAGATTTTTTTAAGTTTTATAACATTCAAATGTATGATTGCGTATAAAAGGTTTATACTCAGTTTGTATTATTATTGATTAACCATAGACGTGAACCAAAGACACGACATCCTACCTTTTTTTTATTATCGATGAACTGGAAAAACCATACGATCAACGAACCATGGTTTTGTGTATTTTTCCTTCTTCAGTTGAGTTCGAAGTTAATTAACTTAACCCGTTCATGGACATTATTTCTATATTACTTGGTTTTCTTATTTATAATATCAAGTGACGGGACGTACAAGTCGTGCGCCTGATGGTAAGTGACACGCCTGTCCATAACAGTTGCAGTGCCACTCAGACCTTTAAATTGCAAAGATCTTAGGGGCATTGCCACTGCGCCCGTCGCCTTGACACATAAGTTGAAAAAGTCTCATGTGCTGAATGTAGTCTGCAACGTGTATATTCATTGGTAGATATAAGTTTATTCGGGTATATTTATATATACTAATATAATGTAGGTAAACTACTCGTATATCGTTATTTATTATTTAATAAAATTAATGTTTATTTTCATCTATCTTTATCAATTCAAATTTTACTATTGGCGCACTATGGATTTCGCTCTATAATAGCTTTAAGCTGTCTATGTACTGTTTTTGTTCTTATGTGTGAGCAATAAAATGTATATCTATCTATTTGTCTATTTACTTTCGTATATATATCGTATATACCAATGAAAAGATGATGTAGCAAACGGCGGCGGGCGGGGTCTGTCTGTGCTCTATCTGGGCGCATTATATAAATTGCATATGCAATAAGTATATATGTGTATTTCTTCTAACGAAAAGAGTAAAGCAGCGGTCGCGGCGTATCCTGTTGTCGACAGCATGTGCCGTCCGGGCAATACGAAGTGTTACTTTTCCTTATTTTTAATTTTTTGTTTGTATAACTGGAACCTTATCTTGTAGTTTATGTTGCATTGCTCATTTGCAAAGGAATTGCAATGCATCGCGTTGCCTAGCTGCGATGCAATTTGAAGCGACCCAGCCGAAGCATACCTTCACGACATCTAGTTCGCGTCTAGCCTCTCTTTAGATCAATCCCATATTTTTGAACTGCCTCCGTAGCCGAACGGATACCATGCCGGACTGCCACGCAGAGGTCCCAGGTTCGATTCCCGGGCCGGGAGAAATAGTTGTATGGCCTACAATTATTTGTCTCGTGAGTTTGGGTGTAATTGTGGTTATCTATGTGTGTGTCCATGGCACCCGCGACACAGGGTTTTCCTAGTGCGGGGCTATGTTGAGTGTGTGCGTTATTTATTATTTATTATTCTAATTATTATTTTTTGTTTTGTACTATGCCTTACCGCATCGGGAATGTGCGTTGAGGCACGCATAGACGGTTTCAAAAGTATAGTATTCAATATGCTTTAATTGCATTCCACAATGGTGTACAGGGTGTTACATAGTAAAAGACCTCATATCATTGACCCTTTCGGGCACAACATAGTAGAATGGAAGAGAGTAAGCGTAGGCTGTTTTCAACTGTTCCATAAGGTTACAAGTTTTCAATTAGACAATCATTTTCATTATAATCAGCTGCCTCCGTGACCAAATGGTTACCATGCCGGACTGTCACGCTGAGGTCCCAGGTTCGATTCCCAGGCCGGGAGAAATATTTGTATGGACGACATTTATTTCTCTCGTGAGTTTGGGTGTAATTTGTGGTTGTCTATGTATGTGTTCATGGCACCCGCGACCCCGGGTGTCTCTAGTGCGGGGCTATGTTGATTGTGTGCGTTATTATTATACTTATAATAATAACGCACTGTATATTATTATTATACTTATAATAATAACGCACTACTAGACTAGATCGTGGTAAAAGTAATCTATTTTTTTGTTGTTACACATATTCTTTATTATATTAGGTTTCGCAGGGTAGGGGGCAGCGTCAACAGCTCCTTTCTGGACGCCAGACCAATTCTGTGGTAATGGGTTGCCGTACTTGTCAAGTGTGTGAAGACGCTGAAAAGCGTCGACGACCTTGAGCGATTGCTGTTTTAAGCCACGCCTACTATATTACAATTATGAAATGAATTAGCTAGCTAGGTGTAATGCGGGCGACATAGGTCATCAAGCAACGTGTCTCAGTTATCACTTTCGTATGCATAAAAGAGAAGAAACTACCAACAGTTTGCGCTCGTCTCAAAAATGGGTTTATTTCCAAAATTAGGTTTAAAATGGAAAAAATAAAACAACGGCGGCTTTCACTATTGGATAATAATACATTATTCTTCAAAATTTGTTGAAAGTGTAGAATACGAGGTAACTTCGATTTTTTTTTAAAGTTTTTTTTTGCATTTTTTTAACTAGAAAATATTATAAAATCGTGTTTTGGAAACAACAACATGAAGAATAATATACATTTTTTCCACTGCCACATGTTGAACAGATCTTGCTAAAAACGCTTTAAAGTGAAGCGTAATTGACGGTACTCATCGTCTTAAGACTGTGCTTTGATAGTTCAAAATGTAATTTAGTGTATGTGAGTCTTACTAATATCTATAGTCTGTAATGAATAATTTACTTTACATTAGAAAAGTAAAATATTCATTGTATTAACAACATGGACATTTTTCCGAAATAAGAATAGGTATTTAATTGAAATAATCTCAGTACAGAGTACTAAAAAACCGACCTCAAAAGTCATTCATCCTCTACTTTGCCACCCATAGAGGTGGATATGGATGGTATTTTCTTCAAATCTAAATGGGACCAACAAAAAAAATCATCAAAATCGGTTCACAAATGCGTTCACAAATGCGGTTCACAAAAATTATTGCGTAACATACATACAACAAAAAACATATTGTCGAATTGAGAACCTCCTTCTTTTTTTGAAGTCGTTTAAAAAATACACACACACACACACACCACACTTACTGATGTTAATGGCGATTTGGCCGACGATGTTACGCATTTGTTAGTAAATGCCAATTCACTTTTATCTTGAATAGCCCTATATTGCTACGCATAGAAATATCATGTTACACCACAGAATAAGTCAACACCCGATAAGTTATATCAGTAGTGTAAATGACTTTTTTTTTATTGATAATTTTTATTTAATGAATATCATGATGTTTTATTACCATGATATTCATTTTTGTGAAAATATTTACTAGTTTGATATCATTATTGATCTTCTTCTTGTCGGCCGACGCCGGAACGTAGGTATGAACATGCGACTGAAGATCAGCGTCAGTTTCCAGAATGGCATTACGCTAAGTCGTGACATTTTCATGGTAGCAACACATTCATTTTTCTGTTTACATTTCGTTATAATACTAATTTTATTACCACACATAATTTTAAAGCCGCAATATATTACGAATTATGCGATATTTGCATATTTATTTTATTTTATTTTATTAGTGACTGAAAACAGCAGTACAAAGCTAGTAACAAACGGTCTATTTCTAATTGCATAACTATGCGCTACCAATATTATCCTAAATCATAATAATTAATTTAAAAACAAATTAATCATATTTTGATTACAAAATGACTTAACTGTAGAAGGAAACGTTCCTGTTTATTCATCAAGTCAAACTGTGTTGTTTTGCAGTTTGTAAAGGCACTATTTTTTTTTATTTTTTGTTGTGTATTTGTTGTAAGTGCTGTTCATGCCTCACCGGTGTGAGTGGCGAGTCTTAACGGAATCCCACGAGTCGGCACCGGTGGGTGAGGGTCCATACACAGGTTTTTAGCGGGTAGGGCTCCGAGGATCCATCGGGCGAGCTTGTATCGCCGGATGGACCAACGGAGGAGAGTCCCACATAACTCCGCCATGTCATTGCCCGCGGCGGGGTATGCGTTTTCCTGTGTATAAAAAAAGTGCTGTTCATCCCTACCTAAACTTCAAATTAGAAGTTGAATATTTTATGTGACTCGGGTATTATCATGACAATTTGAGTTATATTTTAGTGTTAATTTTATAGGAACTAATCAGAAGGCCACGCCATAACCTTCCGAAAAACAATCTTATTTCAATGTAAGCTTAAAAGAAGCTTATTATAATATTATATTACTTATACTCGTACAACGACAAACCTGTCAACCAAGTAATATATTATTGCTAAAGTGATTGAAAGAACGAATTATTTCCCAGTATTGTCTATTCCTTACTAAAAATAGGAAAGAGTGAATGAATAGTCACATAGCTGTCAATAAAACACCACAGTTTTAATATTATAATGAGCTTACTTTATGCATCATGGTACGAAAAGTCAATGTAAGGCTAAAGTACTATTATTTTAAGTGGTTGTGGTAGGTAACACAACTACTAATACAAAATGTAGCGAGCTCCACCAAAAAAGGGTAAATAAAGTCTGAACAGCTGATGCGGAGACTCTTACCTTTTTTATCTACATGTAGGTATAACTTTTGATAATATTATTTAAAGCTAAATTATTGTTATTTTAATGTAGATAAATAAAGCTCTTTACACTTACGTTGTCTATTACACGGTTAAGTGTACACTTGTGTTGTCTATTTAGATATATCTCTGTGGATGAACCCAATAATACCTTCTGTTACACCGAGAGGGAAACCCTTGGCGTTTTCTACGCCAGTATAAAAGTGCTAAAAAGCGTGGATCCACTATAAACGTGTGTAATCAGGGTAATTGCTATATGAATGCTGCGGCCATTTAGACGGATGAAAATCTATCGTGTGAATACCTGCTGTTTGTCTGTTTAAAACCGCATACAATGGTATATCGCACATGACAACTAACATATTATTATCTGGAAATGGCTTTAAGTTGTATTCATATTACCTATTTATCGAGTTCTTAGGCTTTCGCGATGGTTACACATAAGAAATTAAACTACTTAAATTGCGAATATTTGTTTTTTCAAACAAACCGTCGTCTCCCGAAATTTCGGTTAAAAAACAAATATTTCAATTCAAAAAAATAGTCTCATTACCTATTTAGTTTCAAAGCGACAGTGTTGTCCTGTCACTTTGAAATTAAGTCGTATATGAATGACACTTCAATATAGTGAAATTTTGGAGATAAATTATTAATATAACGCAATTTTGAGATATTTTTTTTTTTTTTTTTTTTTTTATACATTAAAGGCAAAATACTCCACTCCCACCGGATGTTAAGTGGAAAGTGGTATTCAAACGCGAAGGAACCTAGTGCAGCGATGAAATCCTCACTGCACTAGCCACCTCCACCCTGCCTGCCTACAAAATACTATGATAATACTATGTTAGTTGTCAAGTGCGACGAAGTCCAGAAATCACTGCACAACAACATGCGAGAATGTTCTCGATGTAATTTCGAGTGAGTCGCAATATTATCTTTTGGTTGCAATAATTGTCAATTAGAAACAGAGATGGGCAAGCGTTCAGGTTTTAACCTGACGGCGCTTTGGGTAAAAACACGGGCAGGTGGATTGGGTTTTAAACCTACTGCCCACCTCTGTTTACAAATTGTTATCAAGTAGTATTTGCGCCAACCCTAAAGGCGACTTATCAAGCTTATCTCTACAAAGCAACACTTATAAAAGGCTTTTTGTAAGTAGGTACTTATTTTTGATAGCATCATAAACACTTGTTATATGAAGTATAAACACGTTAGTTGATAATCTCGAGTGCTAACATTCTGGCGATTGAAGTATCGCAAAATTGAAACTTTCCTTACACGGTAGTTGTATGTCACAACACATGTAGTTGTGACATGCAATTTCTGACATAGATTTTAGTATATTAAGTCAGGTTAATAAATTTCAAGTTGGACGTCTAGGCCCCAGAATTACAAGCATTATCATCACCGTCATCATTTCAGCCGAAAGATGTCCACTGCTGAACATAGGTGACTAGCGCATTGAGAGGTTCCATAGCGAGTGTGGACACCGGTACCTCGCCAACGATAACGAAGAAAGTTCACTTCGATTTAAATAATTCTACAAACCTACTTAATTAATATCTTTTGTTGCTTGTAATTTGATTTTATATTGAATTTTTTTAATATAAAAACAAAATATATAGTTATACAATTCTTTGGGAATTTTCCAAATGAGACTCAAGTGACTGTTATAAATTATATTATAAGATCTTTCACTATAAATCCAAACAAAACGAAAACACGTCTGTTCTAGTCAAAGATGCTTTTCGTAATGTCTGCTGCAAGCGATGACGTAGTTGTATACCACACTGATTTGTTGACCACTACTTGAGCCACCGATTTCAGCAAAGCAGCGAATCATTCCGAAATAGAATAAACACAAAACCAACAACATTTTTGTCATCCAAGTATTTGTATAATAATCTTTAGTAAGAAGTTTTTGTTTCTCTATAGTTTTAAACCTCGTGAATGGAAAATTTTGTATTTCAACCAGAATCTTGTTATAGAAGCGTATACATTGCCCCTTAAATGAATTTGTAACTTTGTGACGACGACTATCAAGAACAGGCGGCCTACCATAACCTTTCAAAAAACAATCTTATTTCAAAGTAAGCGTATAGTAAGCGTATTATAATAATACTCATATTCGTACCATGACGAACCTGTCAACCAAGTAATGTATTATTGCTAAAGTGATTGAAAGAACGAATGATTTCCCAACATTGTCTATTCCTTACTAAAAGTAAGAAAGAAATAGCGCTACATGAACTGTATAAAGCCATCTCTTTCTTTTTTGATGTTCTGAAATGTCCTATCGTAGTATAATATAAAAGTACTTAATATTATTTACATTCAGAGAATAACAATTGTAACTGCCAAAAAAGAAAAGTATGTAATAATGAAATGTATTAAAATTACGTTGCTTTCAATTATTTTTCCGCATTTTCATGAAGAAACAACAAACAAGCTTAGTCTTGATTGTCACGTTGTGAATTCGGAATAATAGTCTAGTGTCAATTGTTAGTGTCGCCAAGGAGCATACTGATGTTGCTGTCATAATTTTACAAAATAAACATCGCATCGATGTCGCATCGTATTAAAATTTAACGAGAAATTAATTAAAAAAAAAAAAACAAAATGTTGAAGTTGAAATGTTGATATGTAAATGAATAAATTCAACTTAACTTTTAATCGTTACAATTTTCAATTCAATATTAAGACAATAAAACTGAAAATAATATTGTTTTCATTGCATCCGTGTAACTATTTTAAGATTGCTAAATTTGACATAAGAGCAATATTACTGCGTCATAGTACGAACTGAGTGAATGAATAGTCACTAAGCTGCCAATAAAACATCATAGTTTTAACATTATAATAAGCTTACTTTAAGCGCGTTATGGTACGAAAAGTCAATGTAAGGTTAAAGTAATATTGTTGTAAGAGGTTGTGGTAGCTACTTTATTTTCATTCCTCGTATTAATCTTATGTCTGTCACTATTTTTGACAAAGAAATTACTTAAAGTTCTTAGGTTTTCCCGATTGTTACACATAGGAAATGAAACTATTTTTCCGGATTTAAATCGCGTATATTTGTTTTTTCAAACTAATAACTGGTTGAAGACTGTACCACCTCAGTCAACCGTGACCATGGGACCTGTAAAGGGCCCGAAACGTCGGTTTGTTTGAAAAAAACAAATATACGCGATTTAAATCCGGAAAAATAGTTTCATTTCCTAAAAGAAATTATTATTCCTCTTAACTTATATTACATTTTCATAAATGTACTGTGACGCTAGTATAAGCATGTTAATTTCTTTAAACTTATCTCTCAAGAGAAGTGGCTAGCCATCGAGCTATTATTCAACAGCCATTGCAATTTTTTGGTATTCGCTCTTCAATGGCACATCGATAACGTATTCTACTAATTATTTCATATAAAAAAAAACCTTTAATTTGAAGAGTAAATTGCTGCTTAAACAAGATAAAAATTAAGATATTCAAATTCAAGTTTGTATTCATTCAAATTTGAAGAAAATATTCCACTTGCAAGAGTGGAAAATTTGTGTATAAATCCGCTTTTCGCCACTGAATTTCACTTACTTTCCGTTAAATGACTTCAATAAAACTTCCTATACTTTGAATAAATAATTCCAATGAAAATAAAACGGATTAGCAAACTATAGAGTTCGATTTTTTTAAAGTTTCAAATATATTAATAGGTACATATTATTACTAAAAGTCAATTTTTCCAGGTACGTAATGAGGCCACGTCGCAATGTGGTCCAGCAAAGCAGTGCCAGGACATTCCGTGGTCGTGGCTTGACTGTGACCGATCAACTTGTAATGGGGGCTGATGATGCCTCGTTTCAAGCCTGTGGCTATTAGTGCTTTCGTCGTTTCTAGCTGGATTTGTGGTGGTAGTTCATCTGGAAGTTAGGAAAACAGAAATAAAGCAAACTGTATAAGAGAATTTACATGCCTACGTACACCGAGTTTTATTTTTACACCGAATACAATCTAGCTTATCCACAGGTTGTTTTTTTTTATGATAATAAGTGACGAATAAGTCTTGCGCCTGGTGTTAAGCGACACACCTGTACATAACAATTGCAGTGCCATTCAGAGTTTAAAATCACTAAGATTTGAGGGGCACTACCATTGCGCCCGTCATACTGAGACATACAAGTTGATACGTCCCACGTGCCTGTAATTTCACCTGTAACACCCTTATTAAAACCGAAACTCAATAATGCTCATGTTACTGCTAGGCGACAGAAATTGGTAAGGTGGGAGTACTTCCCTGGACGAACTTTTGAATTCATAATATAATTCAGGTATCCATAAGTTTTCAATAAAAATTTGTAATGAAACTAACTCATTTGAGGTAAGTTCTATAATAAATATTATAAAACTTTAGTGATCGCAAATTGGAAATGAAAGTCCATCATTAAACTAAACGAATACAAAGATGTCTATAAAATTATATTTAAGTTTTCATAGCTTTTTATGTATTATGAAAACTTTCCGTAGTAACTTATCACAAACTAATGTTTTCCAAAATAACGTTTGTTCGAATTCTCATTACCCCGAAAATCGAATTATAACGACTGAAAGAACCGTTGTTCTTTCAGGATATGTTGGATGTTTATCGCAAAGACACGATTAGGTTCGGTTAGGTTAGGTTAAGTTAGGTTTAAACATTTTCCTCTCAAAATTACTTTCGAGGTTATGAAAATTCGAGCAAACGTTATTTCTGGAAAACGTCATTTCGGACTTCTGATAGGTAACCCTTTCCGTGATGTAGGAAATGAAACTATTTTTCCGGATTTAAAAAGTTAAGTAAATAAATACCTTATTTTTAATTATACAAAGAAACATTCCAATTTACGCTACATTAGATTTACAAATTATTATATTGAATAAATTTTTGTTAAGTTCAATTTATTATTAATTAATAATATAAATTACAATAAATTAAAACATATTAATTACTACTGCAGTCTTATGTCCGTTTGGACCTTTCCGTGATTTTTTTTATTGCCCTGGTTTTAGCATATTGAACAATTCTAGTATATTACAAGTCCTATGTATGTATCGTACAGGCCTTTGGGCCTGCAAATAATTTAATCATTTTCATATTCTCAATAATTATTCTCTTCAACGACACAACGTCTACAACTAAGTGCTATTTTCAACTAAACGACAAGCCGTGGGCGGCTGGCTGCGCGCGACTCTGTTTTACTTCAGAGTCGGTGGGTGATTTGTTTGAAATAATAAGAGTCGCGCGCGGCCAGCCTTCTGCGACTAGCTGCTTAGTGGAAAATGCGTGTAAAAATCGTAACCTTGGTAAAATTAAGCGACATGTGCACAGTACGATTCAATCGTATACGATCTAACTATTTATTGTATCAATTTATTTCAATGCGTTTTTTAGTAAATCGATTCAACATTAAGGCGAATCGAACCCTGTAGATCGTATTCCTAATTTAAATAAAACAACCCCTTTCTGAACCCCAATTTTATATAAGTCTGCAAGAAAAGCAGTTTCGCGACATCTAAGTACCAATAAGTCTACAATATTTGGCGATTGTCGCCACTTTAATGTCTTTTCTCACTGGCTAGTATCACTCTAATTGAAAGGCGTAACCGACTGAAGCCAAAAAAGCTGCCATTTTTATTAAATCGATTCAAGAGCATATGATCCGATCTTTTGATCGATTCAGAGGCATATGATCCATTACGATGTAAAAAATCGATTCAAAGCAGAAAATTGGGCATGCCCAGATCATACGTCAAAATTGCTTTAATCACATGAAACTTGTAAAAATAATACCAACTATATGAAGTAAATTATGTGTAGATATATAATCCATATCTATTATAAACTCTTCTATTAGAGCATAAAAAAGTTAGCGACAGTTCTTTTGTCGAATCTTTAAACTTCTTTCCTGAAAAGTAGTCATTTTGCAGATGCAGACTTATTTCACCAAGGGTGCGACTTCGAATTACACAGTTATTTTGCTTAAAACTTACACCTCCAATCTCCGATAAGGCAAATTCCGATGCTGACGTTATTGGCCTGCGGCGCGTGGATGCCTATGACTTCCCATCCACGGCCCTCGTACGCTCCTCCTTCGCTGCCCACGCAGAAACTGAAAACAACATTAGATTTTTATATATACTACACTACACATAACAAAGTACAAATATTACCAGCTAGCTAATATTGTGATCATACTTTAGTGCGTACGTGAGCTGCTGTATGCAAATTTACAATATTTTTCCAAAAGTACTAAGGTCTGAGAAAAAAACCTTATGTTATTTAATAAACATTAAACATCTTATTGACTAATAAAATGTAGGTAGGTACTTATACAGTGTCCGAATTTTTAAATGACAAATCCCTAACTTTATCGTCTAATTTTTGACATTTTGTCGCCTTACTTTCTTAAACTCGTTTCTTAAAACACAAAGTTACTGAAATGCAAAAAATGGATTGTTTATATACCAATTTTGCAGGCTGATTTCATATCACATTTCCTTTATATTTATGCACTGGCTTTTATCTATTCTTAAAGTAATGGTCCAAAGTAGCACCCTTGATAAGAAATTTAAAATAAATAGAAAGTTTTGCTATCTTCTGAATAATCACTCTTTATATAAGATACGAGTTTAAGAAAGTAAGGAATCGATTTGTATATATATTTATTCAAACGTTACTCAAATTATTATTTTATTACCATTAAAATTGACCTACTTAACTATCACCGCGTTTAAATTACTGACTTATTAAATCCATTGTTACACCAGGGTTTAGTCTGTTGAATAATATGCCTTCAATATGCTTGGCCCAATGTTTGGCCCGGCAGGGCACATTCAAACTAAACTTATTTTGTACCTGTCAACTAAATACATTGAGTTTGTGAAATACATACTAGCTTTACCCGGCGTTGCAATTCCACTGAAACAAAAAAACTGTTTCTGTTTTATAAAATTAAATAATTGTGTATTAATTAATTTAATAAATTATTAATACAAAGTCGAACACTTAATAAATTCCTTCGATACGGCCGGATTCGAACCGACATCTCCTAGCAAATCGTGCCAAACGGTAAGCCAACTAAGCTTAAATGCAACTGTGTTTCTCTTTTATTGAAATAACTGGGCCACCTGATATTTCAAAATGGTTCTTACAGCTCAGAAACTTTTGGGAGTGTGTGCTCATCAACTTGCGAAAGTTTCATCGCAATCGGATGAATATTAACGCATACGGGGTAAACTTACAAACTTTCATTTTATAGATATGACCTATGAATAAACTAAAAGGAACTCTGTCGTCCCAAAACCGGTAAATAGTGGCAGTCATTAACCTCGAAACTGTTCTTTACTAGACATCGGCCTCCCCAAAAATTAAGGAAATAATGATCGCTACGCATGACCGACGCCATGTTCTTCGTAGAACTATAATCCAAACTAATATTATAAATGCCAAAGTAACTCCGTTTGTCTGTTGTTTTCACAAATAAACCGCTGAACCAATATTAATGAATTTTGATATAGAGATAGACGGAATCTAAGAAAAGGACATAGATTACTTTTGTCACAAAAACAAGTCTTAAAGGGGGTAAAATAGGGCATGAAAGTTTGTATGCAGAACACACTCGGACGCGGTCGCGGGCACCAGCTAGCTCAATATAAATAGAATGCCTTTACTGCACCTTTTCACCTTTCTGCGATCTGCGAAAGGCTGCTGGCAGCAAAGAGATGCGACAAGCAGAGAACTGGGCGAAGTGGCACACAATGGGAGAGGCCTACATATGGACTGCGATAGGCTGATGATGATGGTGTCCATATAACCGATGTCGCATATACCAGAACATGAATGAATTTAAAATAATAATGACATTGATCAACTTGCGATTTCTACTAAACGTTTCCGGTATATGTGGCCAGTGGTACGTATTTACATTGTTATAATAATTCAACCTTTTTTTAGCGTTCATCTAAATATATGACAATGACTAGGTATATTTATACTGTGTTCCGTAAACGCTTGGTTCTAAATGAAGTTCCTTATTGCCTTACAATTTCCTGACAATTTAGGAAAAAATCCTCTGAATTTAAGGAAACATTACTAATAATAATCACCTTTTTTTTACCAAAACCGGTAATCCGGACATTGCACATAACATGTTACGTATGACGTCACGAAGTTCAAATATGTACGTTAATAAGTCCTAATTATACCAGTTTTCTTAAGATTTATAAGTCTATAACCATTTTTAACTAAAGAAACTTACTGAATTAGTATGTGTATTTTACTAATTTATAATTATTTCTACGTGTGTATCTGATAGCCACTGTTGTATTCATGTTGGCCCAATGAGGGTTAGTGACGTCACAAATTTAAGTTTTTAGGAATCTCCGCGCTTTTACGTACATTAATGGTAAATCTGAATCCTATTTACTAGGCAACAACATTTATATTCCTCGGAATAATACAATCGCGCGGACGCCGCCCGGCCGCAGTGCGGTCGTCGCGTCACCGCCACGTAGGCCAAAGACAAGCCAGCCTCGCTTAATTAAGTTAAAACGTAAAAGCTAAGTAAATAGTGCGTATTTTGCTATGACACTTAGAAGTACGCGGTCACTGCGCGGCGTAAGCTCGATGAAATTCGTGTTGAATAAACGCGCCCTAATCATGCGCTTACACGACATTCCAGAAGTTAAAACGTACGAGAAGACAAGGAATATTTGTCAGAAATATTAGCTTATCAGCTTCATAGATCAGATTAAAAACGTGAATGATTAATACTAATTTTGCAACCCTAGTACTTATCGTTCAAGAGGGTCAGAAGACCTTTATCATATTACTTTTTTATGATAACACGTGACCGGACGAAGACGTCGTGCGCCCTGTGTTTTAAGCGACATGCCTGTCCATAGCATAGTTGCCATACTATTCAGAGCTTTAAAACACAAATATCTGAGGGATACTGCCACTGTGCCTGCAATTTCACCAGCATCTCTTATTCTTCAAAACTGGAGCGCAGTAATGCTCACTCTACTGTTTGGCGGCAGAAATGGGTAAGGCGGCAGTATTTTCCCGGACGAACTCTCTCACAAGGAGCCCTACCGCTACCAAAAACACGTAGAGTTCCTGTTAAGCATCAATGCTTTGTTTCTTAAAAAAAAAACGCAAACATAGCCCGCACCCAAACACATGAGAAATATTAATGAACGCCATATAAATACTTGTCCCGACCTAGGAATAGAAGCCAGGACCAAAGCGTGGTAGAGCAGAATGGTAACCGTACGGCCACGGAGGCAGTTTTATATGTAATACTTCCCACTGCTGGGAAAAGATCTCTCTCTCCTAATAAGAAAACGAAGGTTCAGTTTTTGGAACCTAAGTCTTAATTAGTCCCTATACTGATTCATATGGTCTAAAAAAGACTTTATACGTCTTCAAGGACTGTTCACGATGTTATCACATAGTTTATGTTGTATATTCGTTCCGTAGAGTCATGGAATTTTTATTATTGACGACGTGACCCAAGAGTTTGCATTGCGAGCACCGGATGAGGAGGTTCTGGGCTCGATTCCGGGTAGGACCAATTTGAGAAATGAACTTTATTAAATTGAAATTTGCATTAAATTGATATTCAATTATTTTTGTGAAATGACTCCACTAGTTTATTATAGTTATTAATACAACAAAAAAAAATTCCTTCGATCCGACCGGATTCGAACCAATGTCTTCTAGCAAATAGTGCCAGACGCTAAGTCAACTAAGCCACGGAACGAATAAGCGGACCGCACGAAATTTTCTATCTGCTTAATGTCGGATCTTTGTATTTGATTTTCAACGACTTTTTAACCGTGAAATCTATAAAATCTATGAATTTCTTAAATTTGTTCTAATAATGGTCGTATTCTGATAATGGCCCGGAGTGAATTCCGTTGCTCTGATCTTCATAATGCGAGGAATTCTCTAGTTTGCGACCAAATGTTTGGTGTGGTACTCTATTATAAGAAT